>NC_079165.1:37376891-37416891 GCF_947568905.1 Ostrea edulis | reverse complement strand
TAGGGTCATCAAACTTGGTGAATATGTCCCCCATGGTGTTGGTGCAAAGTATATTTTGAAAAGTAATATTTTTGTTTTTCCTCAAGTTATGCTTTATTGGAGTGGATATTTCTTCAACTTGTTGATTAAAGCTATCTTTCATATCCTATTTATACTCTTCAATGTTAGAGAAAGTGTTGACAGAACACTGTCAGCTATTTTTTGACCAATGTTTATTTGGATATTAATCCTTTCTTTGGTTACTACTGAATTTCTGAACTTATCCCAATATGGGAAGGGTGTATTTTGCAGTGTGAGCAATGCTCTTGTTAATTAATAGTCTCTGATGGAGTGCTAGATTAAAAAGCATTTATGATGTAATTTAGATAGAGATGTGATTGAATATAAATGGATTTATTTCCAGCCGTTCATGAAAAGATATTTGTGGTGTTTATGGTAACCAGTTGCTGTTACATGTTACTGAACACACTCATCTTCAAATGGACCAGAACAGACATTCTAACACCAACAGTAAGACTTCACTACTTATATAAATACAACAAGCTGGGGGACCATAAATGAAGAAACTGGCTTAATTAAGACTAATTCAAAAAACTCTGTTGGCATATTTTCAATCTTTAGGGTTTGCATGCATAATTTATTGAATCACACTTGCAATATTACAACACACCATAGAATGGTATGCTCGAAAACATTTAAAGGTTTACAAGTAATTGGATTTGATATTTTTGTATCATCAGTTTGTGATAAGCAAACCTGCTCTAGTACATGTATATCATGTCGTGTTGATGTAGTTCCCTTGATCTCTGTAGTGTTCACTAATTAAAATAAAATCATTTACGCGCACCACAGTATAAAGTTAGCCATCAAATTCTTGTACATTTTGCTTGAAAATGAACAAAAGAAAAACAAAAAACAAATTTAAAAAAACTGAATACAGATTCTGAAGTGATAGCATTCTGATTTTTATACACTGCATGCAATTTGATACCTGAAAATCAAGTATCACAAACTTAGAATAAGTTAAAAGGTGTTGTTTATTTTATCAGGAGAAACAATCCCTGAAGATCAAGTGGATAATGTTCGCATGTATAATGACAGCTACAACTGGCCTTTTAACTGCTTTTGTGTTACACAGAGTGTACTGTGTTCCATACGGTAAGTTTGTTAAATGTTTGTGCACTGGTGTCACCGTACAGTACATGCATCTTATAGATTAGTAAAGCTTTACAGTCATGGGAGTGGATCCAGAAAATTTTCAGCAGGGGGAGGGGATGTGCAACCTAAGTTAGAACATTTTCCACCCAAAAGGGGTGGTGGGGGTTGTGAATGGTCCAAAATGGCACCACCCATCCCCATCTAGAGTTACAAAGTCTCTCTATGCTAAATACCAGATCTCTATGAATTAATGGAAAAAAACCAAAACATAATTAGTATGATTCATTGGTAGTTTTCATGTCTTTTCAGCATTTAGTTTTTTCTCTGCATTTGAGTATGTGATAGCATACTCCAACATGGGATACCACGTCAGTGCATACTTAGAATTTAAACACAAGTCCTTAATAGCAGCAGACTTCATCTCAACCTCTGTACTAACCAATGGAAATGTTCCAGATGCTTCAGATTCTGATAACATCACTCAGAATATAGACAGTGTCACTCAGGATTTAGATGATGACATGGGCGTGAGAAGAAGTTTAAGGGTCAGGAAGAAGGGAGCGGGGGAAAATGTCCAGTGATGATAAAGCAGTTTCCTGAAGTTTAATTTCTTTCACAAATTTGTGCAATCATACAAAATGTCCACATCTGGTCTCTTTATCTTTATGTGTGTGTTGTTATATTCCATGAACATATTATTCTGCAAATTTATCAAATTGATGTCATCAAATGTGAAGTAATTGACATGTTGCAGCATGCTAAGAATGACTTTGTAGCAGATTTACCGGGTCACTTCTACGAGGATTATTACTGGCTTCAATGTTTTTAATTTATTTTAATTAAGAACGTTTCCTGTTATACATGTACTAAATGATTTTTATCATTCAACAAATGTCAGGCAATTGATAATACATATTAGTATCTAGTAATCTGATCCATTTTTGCTATGTTAGTTTAAGAATTGTCATAGATTTACAAAATAAGATAAAACAAGTAGTACTCGTCTTTGTCAGAAATGCAATGGTTTTAAAAGTGGCAATCTAGAAAGATCTTGGTACTCTCGCTCAATTTGCATTTACATTTATTGTAATGGGAGAAGATATTGCAACATGTTTGATTATTACACATACTGCAGATATTTAAATCATTGTCCTGTGGATAGGGTGAATAGCTAGTAAAGCAGTGTACATACATGTATGCATTACTACAGTGATAGATTACAGTCATTGGTGTCTTTGTAACTTGTCGTTAACTTCACTTATTGTAATATATCATTACAATGTGGAGTTTTCAGATGAATTACAATTAATAAGTTAACTTTGTGTACATGTATTAAGTCATTTACTTGCCTCAACTTGATGTTATAAAGTATTGGTACAGGAGGAGATATTACATGTTTAGTGACATAATATTATACAATTATTGACCTTTGTTTTGGTCAATATGATGACTAAGTTACCTGAGAAGTACAATATTGTACTTCAAGGTTAGGTAAATCATTGTATTGACTAAGAAAATGTCAACAATTGTTTTCTTATATGATTGAATAATTTTATATAAAATATCGAATCTTAGTACTCAGGTGCATACAAATTTATACCTGGGTGGCCATTTTTGTTTACAGCGAAAGTGCAAGACTTAATCAAAATGATTAAAAAGTTTTTATTGGACAACCAATTAATGATAACCAATTGCATATCAATTTGGGAATTCCTAATTTATTTTGGTCTTATTTTGGAAAAATAAGATGTTGTGTTCACCTTGATGGTACACTGAGATGAATAAATGGTCTAATTTTTTCTAGTTTGTTGGATCTCAACCAATCAGAAAACTCGGAGTTATTCAATCATATACACTATAATTATAATAAGTATTATTACTGCCCTATCAGAACACTATGAACTTTTTTGCACACTGTAAACACTTTTGCATTATTTGTGCATGTATGTATGTTGTAACATTGCATCTTTCTGTGCAGCAGTAAAAGATAAAAACTGTGATCGAGAGTTTATTTCTAGCACATAATCACACTGTAGTAGTATAAAGTATGTGTCTGATATAAAATGTTTTATATTACCATTTTTTTTAAAAACAGCATCATGACATATTGGATTTATATAAAATGACTCTCAGAGACTGGTTATGCTAACCAAATGCTTTTTAATTTTTTTTTAAATTGTTACTGACCAATTCTTGAAGCATACTGTTAATTTGACATTTGGTAATATAATAAAAGATGCATTCTGCAATGTAATGTGTTGTATGAGAGTGCCAAATCGTTATGCATACATGTACATGTAGCAGCCATTTCAGTGCAATGCTAAGTGAAAGTGTCACACTGTTTTGAAAAGGGCAATGTTCACTGTGATGTCAATATTTGTGGTGTTTCAGTAGTTCAACATTTCATGGTTACATATACTTCAATTTGTATCCTCTACAAATTATGTGAACTTTTTGGAGCATTGTTATATTCAAACCTCGGTAAACATGCTGCATGTGATCCACATGTACATCCCCCCAACTTGTGTCCAAACTACAAAAATTGGCTGTAAATGATTGTGCTGTATTGCCTCTTCAGTTGTTGAAAACTTGATATTGTTCACAGAATACTTGTAATTTTAGGTACTGGTATGTAGTATATAGGCAATTATCAACTCCTAATTGCAAAATTTGTCTTTACTCGGAGTAGTTACTGTATTGAGATGCTTTTTATTCAAAGGGGGTTGGGTTGTTTTGTGTTATATTTTTTATTATTATTGTGAATGGCAAACTTGATATTCTTCTTATTGATGAAAACGAATGGATTTAAGGAAGATTTTTATGTAGTAGGGACTGCAATATCCGAGGACAACTATCGGGTTGTTATCATTATGATAGAGCTACAGTTCTGCAATTTCCTTTGTTGAAAAGTGTTTTTAGTTTGTTTTGAAATAGATTCATCATTTAGACATAATACACATATATTTTGTAAATCTAAACACCAATTCTTATGGTAGTGACCTAATGCTACATCATAAAGTATCTTGCATTTATTTTCACTCTGTTCTCATTCCCTTAGAATTCTGTATTAATATCTAATAGTAGTTAGACTCTTTGATTTGCTCACTTACTTGTACATCACTTCTACACTAAGCAGAGATGTACATTTAGTATTTCTGTAAGTAAAAGTCTTGGTTATTATTTCTGTGATCCATATATACCTCAGAAAATATCAGGTATAAAACAAAGTCAACAGTAAAATTTTAAAAAGTGTTAGAATTTTTTGGTTGTTGAAATTATGATTAAGTAAAAGTATCCTACAGTAGAAAGTCTTGCTGGTTGGAGTGAGATTCACATGTAAATGAAGAAGTCAAAAGTCTAGCTATAGTGAAATCTACATTTGTTTGTGAAAGTGTCAAAGGTCTTCATGTGTACAATTAGGACTCCACCATTCCGGTTCAGCATCCTTTAACTTTTTTTACTTCATGTATATGTGATTCGCATGTGTGAATGTATATATGTATAAATGGTTACTGTCATTTGAATTAAATTATAATGGACAGTAAATATGTACATACTGATGCATACACTCAAATTTATAGTACCTATATGTGATATTACAGGTATCTATACATGTATATTGTTGCAATATATCTACATGTATATATAGAATATTAGTGTATGTAAATTATTCAGAAGTATATTTATAAAATGCATAAAAAATATATGCCTGACCTATTCTACAGAGCATAATATAATTAGATATGTGTACATGCATTGTATACTGTTAATTAGAAATATTTGAAATAGTATTAGTAGCTAGAGTATACATGTATAAGATAGGAAAAAGGAAATGTAACAAAATTGTTTTTGAAAATAGAACTATACATAGGAAATTTACATTTCTTTCAATGTTTGCATGTAATCAAAACATGGCTAGACACAGAAAATTATCACAGTGAACTAAAATAATAAGTACACCCGTTGTAGTAATAGAGCAAAGATTTTTGGAAAGAAAAAAAAAATAAAGCATAGCATTCTTAATTTGAAATAAAAATTATGATATCTGCATCTAGTCCCTCCTGAATAAAACAATTATCTTACACACTTGTAATTCAAAAATAGCGGACTGGTAGATATGCAGGTTTTAATGAATTGCATATCATTTTATTTGATCTTTTTTTGTATAATCCTGTATAGTCTACTGAATGTGTTCATTTACGTGTACCTTTATCTTATTCATTTCCTTTTCATGTAGATATTTACATTGGTGTTTTTGAAACGTGCAGTAATGATTTTTTGTGATGCTTCTACTGGAATACAATGTACATGTATTTACATGCAGTACATTTGTTTGTGTTTTAAGCAGAGTATAATGTCAATGCTTAAAGTGAAAATACATGTAACTAACCTAAAGTCTGACTCACCTAGCTCATTCACAGATAATTCTTCGAAGTTTGAAAACTTAACAGAAATTCTATATGTGCCAATGGTCAATGTAATGGTGTACAATACTTGCTGTTTTTAATGTTTAATGTACTATAAAAATAATATTCCGGCCCAAATCATCCTTACTTGGGCTTAGGTCTAATTGACACTGTTCAGCTACAAGTATTAGGTCACCTGAGTCACTCAGGTAACCTGTTGCTATTGGTCTGTGTCCGTTGTGAGACGTGCATCATGTTTTAACAACTGAATATTTTTAACTTCTTCCTGATAACCACCATTCTGATTGTTTTCAAATTTGGCAGGAGACGTCTTTGGGCATAAGGGGGACATAAATTATAAATTTCAAAACCTGCCAAAAATTTACCAATTTTCAAAACTTGTTCTTCTCTACAACTGCACATCTGTAAGAAAAACTAAATTCATAATCATGTAGAACAGGAAGGCCTCTACCAAATCTGTAAATTTCATGATCCCTGGGGTAGAGGTTCTGATTTCAGGGTAGGGACAATATTACAGTGTTATTGTAACGTATATCATGTAGTCGTTCATCAGTATATGCTCTTTTGGGGACATTTGTGTTTTAAGAACACATCTTATCTTGTTTTATACAGCTGCTGAATATTGAAATTCAATAACATGGATATGTAGAACACAAAAATTACTGTAGATTTCATAGCCCCTGGGGCTAGTGATACTTTTAACTAATACTCAGGTGACCAATAAGGCCTGTGGGTCTCTTGTTTGAATTTGTCAAGTGAAGCTGAATTAATGTTGGAAGAAAGCCAAAAATTGAATTCTCATTTTGCACAATGCAAAAAAAAAAACCATTTGATTTTTTGGCATGTATGTTATATTTTTATCTGCCCTGACATTTTCTATTACTGTAACAGTCAAAAATATATGGGAGTTATGAATGTTAAATTTACCAAGATCCAGTGTACATTTAAGAAATAAATTTCGTTTTGAAAATACATAAGGGTATGAACTGTTACACATTTCTGTTGAAATTCGCCGCTGTTAAAATAGATGTACTATATTCATCAAGATTCATACGCACATTGTTTACAACTGCAGCGCATTCATGAGGAAATGGCTATCATTGAAACTATCAAAGACAAAAATATATTGGGATGTTTGAATATGTAAATGAAGGGAAATGTTCACATTTTTAGTAGTCAGGGGTCTGCATGCATATTAAAATGTGCTGAATAATGAACAACTCTCAGTTACCTTACATTGCTTGATCACTAATGTTTTAATATAATTTACAAGAAGAATTTGTTATATATCACATTTTTTAATGTTTAGAAATCATGATTGGTGCAGCTCCTTTAAAATGATACTTAAGTTTTTTTGGTATTTGTTTCCGAGGATAAAATAAGGATCTGTCGGTCAATATTGTCACCAAGGCAAAGTCACTATCTGTTTCATGTACATGTAAATTCTTATACCAACCATCTTAAATGATACCTACATTCCAACATGATTATCCAAAGCAAATCGAAATATCTAATGCCATTTTTTGGTCAATCAATTGGCACACGACCTCCTAGCTGCAATAATGTAGCCCTATCCAATTTTTTTTATTCTGACGTTTTCTCCCAAAAAAAAAAAAACAAAAAAAAAAAAAAAAAAATCAGAGAGGGCTACATTATTGCAGCCAACAACCTCCCAATGCCAAAACATTTAACACTCGATCATCATGATAATGCCATATACATGTATTCTAACCAAATAAGAAAGCAGTCATGACAATTTCATGGGAGTATATAGCTTATAATTAATCCAGTTAACAATCCAAACCTTTAATAAAAAGTGTTAAGACTCCTATTTTTATGCATGACAAAATCCTATTTTACTGCAAACAGTTTGTGCAGCACAATTACTGTATTTTTTTTATGGTGTTTTTTGTTTTGAGAAAATTCATAATTTTACCAGTAATTCAATGTATACATTTTATTTGATTACAATGGGTTTTAATTTCAAAGTATCTACACTGTTGAATAATTTTGGTCAATTATGTATTTTTTTTTTAACAAATGCTGTAGATTCACTCATTTTCTCGGGGAATCAATATATTTGTTGTTTTGAGGGCTATAATTTCCTCTTCAAACAGGTGAATAACCACATCTCTTCAACCACAATAAAAACAGGCAACTGTATTTCAAATTTCCATTCTGAAGATTTATTTTATCAACATGTATTTGATAAAGTGAATGACATGTATGATGAATGTTGAAAATTGTTGTAAATCACATAAACTGTTATTTCTAATGCACCAAGTATGTCTTTGTTATTTATCAATATGGAAACGGGGTATATTTGATCCTGTGGTTATAAGGAAACTCCAGAATGAAACAATAAACAAGGCTTGTCTAGCATAATGTTACTCGCCCTCTTGGCAATTTCTCGATGAAATAACGTAATTCTACCCGTGATACCTTTTTAACGTATGTGGCATCTGAACCATGCATGAATACTTGTGTACATTCATGTAGATGCATCATCCAACAAAGGAGAAGCCATGTACACTTGATCTCATCCATTTTATTCCACAAACATGAAAATTCATGGGATCGTTTATGCCTTGTAATTAGCCTTAAATCTCACTCCGACGAATTCATTATAAATTGTGGAAATATGGATATATATATAGAGTATATATTTAAAGCTTTGTAGTTGGATATGAAATTTATTCCACAAGACATAATTTAAAAAAAATATAATATGAAAATAAAAAATTCTGTCTTGCTCGTGAAATGTACAATTTAATTGATCCCTACCCAACTACAAAGCATTGAATTTTCTGTTTATTACATTTTCTTTGGTTTTAGAACATGTTTATATCAATGTACAAAAGTAATGCACAATTGGTTCTTAATTATTTTCACACTGTGAAAATATACTTTTATTCAATGGATAAATTATAGTATTTCACTGTTGAAAATGTAATAAAGTGAATTACAGATAAAACAAAGTAAATCAATTAGACCTTGAAATTCACTGTAATGGAGTTTTACTGCAATGTATACATAGTCTTTGGAAATGAACCTGCTTCAGAAACTAGCCATAACCCAGACCCATGTAGTTGTAAATAAGTTTAGTTAACTTTCACTGACAGTAAACTTGCTATTTAATTCATACAAGACATTACAACTATCAGTCAAACTTGATGAACATTTGTGCAACTGGGTCATGGTCAATATAGAAAAAATATAGGTCGGATGCATCATTCGAATTGGGGAATGGTAATATTGATATGCAGGTCCATTTCATATCCATATAGTTTTCTTGGAAATGTACAATTAAAACGAGGCACAGGGGCCACATTGCTCGCCAGATCCACTTTGCTGGTAGAGATCTTGGTGGATATGATACCCAGCATCAGGAGTGGTTGTAGATGAGAGGGAATTGTGACCACCCACTTGGACACTGGGTTTCCTCCCACATCAATGACCCCTTTGTGTCAATATCAGATGAGCCATTGAGATGCATTAATATAAGTTGAACATGTAGAACTTGTTTCTTAATTAAGGAACAATGGTCTTGTTGAGACTCTTAATTAAGGAACAAAGGTCTTGTTGAGGTTCTTAATTAAGGAACAATGGTCTTGTTGAGACTCTTAATTAAGGAACAATGGTCTTGTTGAGACTCTTAATTAAGGAACAATGGTCTTGTTGAGACTCTTAATTAAGGAACAATGGTCTTGTTGAGATAAGCAAAGGAAACAGTGATAATGACTTATTTTGAACCAAAAGTCAATTTATTGAAAAACAGGAACATGTAACGACAGGAAACATATCTGAGAGTGCAAATAGTTCACAATACATATTTGGGTCTTGTTTTGATTTTGTTAGTAACAAAATAAAATGTGACAAAAACAAAAATACAATCAAGGGCTTATTCCTGTAAAAAATTTGTAAATAATAGTATTATATTCAAAATTTAGTATTGTCAATACTATATTTTGAATATAAGTGTTGTTTACACTTTTTTAACAGGAGCAAGTCCCTGTGGTGCAATGCATACAAAAAAACTTAGTGTAAAGATTGTGGATGGTTTTCTTCCAATAAAGTTGAATGCAGAAAGTCAAAAGACTCTTCAATTTTCAATGGTTAGAATTGCGAGCAAGTTGCGTAATGCTTGATGATTACAATCACATTGCAGCTGGCAGTAAGCAACACATATTCATTTACCTTGACCACCAATGAATGCAATAATATATTTTGTTGAAAACGAAGATAAAGAGAATACCAGCAATTCTTTATAATAACCTTTCTCAAAAGATTAATACATACTCATACATGTTCATGAAGGTATTAAATAAAACAAAATCACATTATTTGGCAAAGGTACAGCACATGAGTTGATAATGAATTACACGTACATGAATCTGATTACATCCTGTACATTTATATATAAATATTGCAATCCATTTCAACATCATGTGCAGATCCAGGGAACTATAGGTGTCCATATCCCATCCCCCAGATATCTGTCAAAAATAAATATGTATGAGACCTTTGGTATAGGTTGGACCTCCCACATCCCACTAGAAATAGCTGGTAGTAAGCCCTCTAGGATCTTCCTGGATCTGCACATGAATGTGGATATCTGAAGAGTTGGCAAAAATTGCTCACATTCACATCTGCAAAACCCATTCAACAGGCTCATGTGCTTCTCCATCAGTCACACAGTCAATGATCCTGACAAGTTCTTCTCGACTTCTTCACTTAGTTAAATTACCAGGTTTTGGATTTCAAATACGAAATAGATTTTATATTGACAATATTTTGAAGATTTAGTGCCCTAATTAATATCTGTTATAATTGATTAACTTATTTTGGTGGTAGGTTTAGAATTGCCCTTTTATTTTATTTTTTATAGTAGTTTAGTAGTTATTAATAAATCTCCAAATTTAAAACCATCAAAATTATTAATGAATACACCTTCACCTTGAACGTGCAAATTTTTACATCCATCAAAAATACCACCATATACTGCATTCAAATGTCAAGTAGAGAACGTGAAAGTGAAAGTAACAAACTAGTCAACATGGGTTTGAATTCACAAACACTGTACAGTTTTCAACATCACAATGTAAACTACTGTAGAATCCCTGCTTCATTGCGATCTTCTACAGAAACACTCTCTGTTACTGAGGTAACAAAGTCGTCAAAGTCCTCAATATTGGACTCAAACATTTCTATCTGACTAGAAATTTCCTCCAGAGCCTCACTGATTGTGGTTTCATCACTACACATGGTTAGCTGAGGAGCCCTTTGGCACTCCCTGTAAAATGTTCCTAGGTCCATGTTGGAATCTGTTACAGCAAAGGGGGTTTTCTATATAAAAAAAAAAGAAGATGTGTTTGTGAAACACAAATGCCCCTGATAATGGCCAATTCCGAAGATGGCCAAGGTCACAAGGGAAAATATCTTGGTACCAGTAGAAAGATCTGGTCAAAAGAATGGCTCATGTACAATATGAAAGCTCTAATATTTACCATTTAGAAGTTATGACCAATGTAAAAAATAAAATAAAAGTAGGTCAAATGTCAAGGTCAAAAGGTTCAATACCAACGGAAAGGTCTTGTCACAAGGAATACTCATGTGAAATATCAAAGCTCTATCACTTACTGTTCAAAAGTTATTAGCAAGGTTAAAGTTTTTAAAAAGTAGGCCAAACTCCAAGGTCAAGGTCACGGGGTCAAAAATGTTGGTACCCACGGAAAGGTCTTGTCACAAGGAATACTCACGTGAAACATCAAAGCTCTATCACTTATTATTCAAAAGTTATTAGCAAGGTTAAAGTTTTCAAAAAGTAGGTCAAACTCCAAGGTCAAGTCACGGGGTAAAAAATGTTGGTACCAACGGAAAGGTCTTGTCACAAGGAATAAGCTCTATCACTTATTGTTCAAAAGTTATTAGCAAGGTTAAAGTTTTCAAAAAGTAGGTCAAACTCCAAGGTCAAGGTCACGGGGTCAAAAATGTTGGTACCCACGGAAAGGTCTTGTCACAAGGAATTCTCATGTGAAATATCAAAGCTCTATCACTTACTGTTTAAAAGTTATTAGCAAGGTTAAAGTTTCAGACAGAATGACATAATTACAGAATGAGAGAAAGGACAAAAACAATACGGCCCCCAATCTTCGATCTCGGGGGCATAAAAAGGTGTGTGTGTGATATGCATAAAAATCTAATAGTCTAGTCAATCTAGCAAATCACCTCAAAGTAATTGCAACAGAAACAAACTCGACAGAATTTAATAAACAAAAGCGTGATTAACAACATACAAAAAATCGGACAAAATCGGACAATGGGAAATATTTAAAATTTAGACTTAAATATTTTAGTAAACCATCGATATTTTGTGGTGTTTACGGCACGCTGTACACGTAAAGGGGAGTAACTTAACTGTGAAAGTCATCGGAATAAAGTTATACACAACGATCTAAAGTGCATGTAATAAAAAACGCAATTAAACAGCTTAACAGTTGTATTAAAAAGGTGATTTTAAGACCTTCTATATACATACAATATTGCTCAGCATCTCATATTCTTTGCAGACTTCCATTCCCGGGGAACTTTCGCGAATAAAGCTTCAAAATATTTTGTTTGACCCTCTACTGAATTAATTTTAATTATAAAACACAATATTTACTTTAGAAGTTATGAATAATCAATTATAAATGAAATCTTAAAGAATTAGTGTCAATTTACAAGGGGGAATTACGGTTGTTAAAAAAGAAAGTATGGAAAGCCATTCGGGTTAAAAGTTTCAGTTATTTTGTATCTTCATCATTTGAGCAAGCGTTTTGTATTAAAAACTTTTATAAAACTAAGTAAGTAAAGTATTTTTGCTTTTCTTTTTCAAATTCAGGTTTGGGGAGTCATTCATGGGTAATAATAATAATAATAAAACATTGATAATATAAATAATAAAATCAATGTAAGTAAACACTTGCGCATAGTATCATGATTTGAACTTAGTTTTTTGTGAGACATTGAATTTTTTATCTTGCCACTAATATAAGTGAAGAATATCGTTAAAACCAGACGTCTTTATAGGAAACGAAGTTTGTCAATCCTTTCCCTTTCTACATGCATTCACAGGATGCGACACAACGTCAAGAATGTTCGGAATCGGAACAGGTCCTGTATAGTCAAAATGTAGACAAATCGCGAAAAAATTCTGTATATGATTAGTTTTTAAATGGAGACAGGCTACTGACAAACAAGTTGATGGTGAAGGGGTTTCAACTGTTTCGTTTAAAGTCAGCATTTCGCGAATTATATGGTCGTTATAACAATCTACTTTGCCAATACAACCTATCATAGGGTCAAATCTGTCTGACTTGTTTCATATAGATTGTTAGGCCGTTTTTGGCACAATGATATTGAATAAGGGTAACTCCGTTTGCCTTAATAAGATATAGAGCTCACGGCGGGTTTAACCGGTCAACAGGGGGTGCTTACTCCTTATAGCCCATAGACATCTGATCCCACTTCTGGTATATCCAGGGGTCCGTGTTTGCCCACCTCTCTATTTTGTATTGCTTATAGGAGTTACGAGATGGATCACTGTTCATTATCTTCACCCTCCTATATGAGGATTTCATAGAGAAAAAGATATATTCTGGTGTCGATGTCATATCGACTTTGTACGATGGAATACCGTAGAGACACTTATAGGAGATTTGCTATGTGAAGAATTGTCTAACACAATATCATTTTTATAAGTTCAGTCATTGCCACTAACTACTAACTACAGCTGCAGAAAAGGAGCACTGCAAGAATTTTTTAAGTCATAGAGTGGACTAAAGAAATTAATAATTTGGATCCTTCGAATTGGGGCTTATCACTGCTTTCAGCAATTCTTGTATCCGTTAAAACTAAATTACAAGTCGCGCCAGATAAACTTTTGAACGTTTTTCGCTGTAAATGCAAGGCAAATTGTGACACTAGCCGTTGTACTTGTAAAAACATGGACTGAACTGTACTGCAATTACTCAAATGATCACTTATATAATTATCAGGCACGTAGCAATAATGGCTCTACACCTTTTATCATTACATGCAAAGTTGATAAATTTTTACGTACAGAGGTCGATTTTTAGACAGATTGGTTGCTCTCCCTCCTCTTTTTTTTTTTTTTATAAATAGCATTGTCGTGAACTGTACACAGTGAAAGTGTAAAATTGAACTGAGAGAACAACCTTAACCCCCACCCCCCACCACCACCACACACACCATCAAGGATTTTTATAACTTTGGATTAAAATTTACTTGTCAATTTTCAGGCAATATTGTGAAATTATCTTCACACCCCCCCCCCCTTTTTTTACGATGCTGCGTGCCTGATTCATTTTGCTTTTAATTCTATGTGTCCATCGTTTTTAAAACAGATTACTCCTGAAATTCTCAGTATTAATTGCACAATAATTTGGATAGAACTAAACATCAAATACGGCTATAAATGTGGGTTTTCTTCTTAAAATTTCAATCTTTAACAATTATATTCAAAAAAGCAAGATTTTACCCAAAAATTACAGTCAAGGAAAGAATATATTCTGCTGTAAAAAAAATTAATCGAACATTTTCAGGTTGAAATTTGAGATATGAAACTTATTTTTACTGTATGTTATATAAAATGGACATTTTCTTCAATTTCCAGTTTTTAGCGATTTTCATGAAAAAACACATCCTTTTACCCCAAAATTCCAATTTTCCCATGGAAATACAAAAGCCGATTTTTAATATGTTGTTTGCATGTGTTTTCTTGCATGAATAATCAAAATTTCATTTCTGTTGCAATTAGTTTGAGGTTTTGCTAATTTTTGAGCTAGATTGACTAGACTATAAATAATGAAAAGCTGAATTAGCAAAGTCATCAATTAAGACACAGGAAAGCTAACAACTGGATGGAAAGACTGATAGTAAAACCATATAAGGCATTTATATGATGATGTGTCATATTCTATGAATTAAATCATACCAGTTCCACCATGACAAAGTCATCTGGAGCTGATGCATTGCTGGAGTTACTCTCTGATGGTGAAAGAAGGGCCTCTTCAAGTGCCTTCTCCTCACTAGATTTTTCCCCAGAGACTTTGTCATCTGACTCCTGAAGATTCTGCTCCTCACTAGATTTTTCAATTGAAGTGTCGGGTTTGTTATCTGGCAAAAGTAAGCTTAGGAATGGCACATCTTCAAATTCTTCAAAGATCTCCTTGGGTTTCCTCCTCTCAGCAAATGCTCCAACTTTCTCATATGATTCAAAACTAAACTTTTTTTTACTACTGCAAAAAAGGTATACATTGTATTCAAAACTTCTAGAATAGTCATTGATGTGTGCTTTCGTGTGTTTTATGCAGATTTTAGAAATTGTATCAACAACGTAATTTATTATGAGCCTTGTTATGAGTAATTTAACTCTGCAATATTCACGTAATACTTTTCATATGTTCATTTAAGACACACATTTTCATTCTTGGAAATACATGAGGGTATGAACTGTGACACTTCATGCCAGCATACTTTATAGAGCCCTAACACGGTAATTCATGAAGTATGCCAGCGTATAGTGCTGCAGTAATTCATACCCTTAAGTACTTTTTAAAATAAAATTAATTTTTTTAGATTTACATATTGACAATCTACTTTTATTTCTGTTGAAATCTATTTCTTCCTAATCATATCAAGCTTTTAAGTCAAAAGGAAAAGTCACTTAAATTATCACACCTCCGTTAAGAAATTGAAACAATAAAATAGCAAAGGTTATTATAGGTAGAACAGTATTAGGTAAAAATATCCCACCTTTCCTGTGTTTTTGATTTTGCCCTGCTCTCTTCTTCATCTTCTAGAGTTCTGCTCGATGTCTTCTGTAGACATGGTAGATGACTAGATGGTAACTGTCCATTTTGTACCAAACCATGAAAGAAGGCTTCAGCAGGGCTGTTATCAAAGGTAGTAGAACACAGCTCCTGAACTTCAAAACCGTCTCCAAAAAGGTCTTCTGAGGTACTGTTCCTGAAAAAGTGAAAAGAAAAAAAGATCAGACACTAGCATAGATTTTATTCTTTGACATTAATGATTTAAATTATTGAAACTTAATGCCAATGTTCTAAAAAGCTGTGTTTAGGACATTCTGAAAATTCTTCTTACAACTGTACCATATTTAAATTTTACATTAACATGATTAATAAAACTATAACATTTTTAAGTAATGATATCAACATTACAACAAATTATAAATCCTTCGCATACATACATATGTAGTACTTTCATAACTATGATTGAATAGCAATGTCCATTTCCATATATATTTCATATATTCACCACGATATGATGTGAAAGGCGTGCTAGTCAAATGTAATGATGATTCCTTTATAATCACATGTTTTGTATATAAATAGTGCCTTATGTAAATAAAAATATTTTTACCTTATTCTCATAGGAAAGTTACAAAAATAGATCACAACAAAAGGGATGTACATGCATATATATACTTCCGCATTTAGTTCTCAACACTGTGTTTTTTTCCTGTTGTGTAACACAACTTCCTGGTTTTGTTAAACAGTAACACTTAGTGTTTTATATTTAACTTCTAAAGAATTCCCACCTTTAGTCTAAAAATAAAGCATCATTTTAAAATAGTTTTCACTAAAATTCAGTTTAAATGCCAAATACACAGAGTGGAGCAGATCAATCATTTAAACTCAGGTAAAAAAAGAAATATATCATTGACATGTCACAAATATTTCTGCACAGTTTTGATGAACTTACAAAGTTTTGAATACCCTGTGCAGACTTCTTAACAAAACAAGGGGTATCATGGTTGAAAACCCAACATTGTCTATTAAATACGTTTTCTTAAATATAAAGTTATCATAAATTAAGTCTTTTTCTTCGACTTTCCAATAACTTTTTAGGATCCGGAAATAAGAGATCTAAACAACAGATAGCTCATCTTGACACACTTCTATATCTGAAATGATACCAAAGGTCTATGGATCACAATGCTTTCATTCTCATTATTGAATCTTCATTGTACAAGGAAACTTTTCAAGAGGCTTTCTATTTTTCAGATACAAATGATTCTTGCAGGAACAATTTCTAGACACTTTTGGCTATTTTCATTATTCAAGTGATTTATCTTATACCTTAAGAGGGATTTGGAGCATGCCTTTTCGTTTAAGAAAATTATCTCCTCTTTATCCAACCAACTTAAGGCAAGTCTGGCTGACATTTGCATTTATAGTGAAAAGTTCACAGAGGACTGATAAATGATGAACTAGTAGGATTAAATAAGCTAATAAGACTACGAGTGAGGAAAAGCCGCATTACTCATTGCATGTAATGATCCTTGATAATTTTCCTTAATTCAAACACTGACTTTAATCATTATCTTCCAGTAACTTATCTGGAAAATAATGTATATATTACATAATAAATACTACATTACAACTTTTCTGCATGCACTTTCTCAAGACCATAAACTTTAACCTGGACATTGATTTGGAAAATATGATACTAGGTCGTAGTATTAAAGTGAAAAATTGGTAAGCAAGTATACGCACAGACACATACCCAGTTCTTACAGCGCTATTTAAAACAAGTAGGAGTAATATACTCACACGTATAACAAACATATCTACTCAGCCAGATATTAAATTAAATAATTCAATCCATGGGCACTAAGTTTCATGTATTGCATGTTGAGATGTTATAGTTTTGTGGATAATGGTTTAAAGTACATTGAATCATTATATAAATTGTATATTTTGTTGTGGTTTGCATTTCATGCCATGGGAAAGCAGTACCCATGAAATCCACAAAACTGAGCGCCCATGAAATCAAATGACATTTTACAATACATATTACACGACAACAAGGCACCATAAATTTTTTGTAAAACATTGGTACTCAAAACAGGATGGTGACATCATCATGTCATGTACAAACACATCAACTTTGAAGCCATCTTGGGTTAATACTTTGATACACCTGCAGAAAGCCCCTATAGAGTGGAGACCAAGTCGAATCATTGATCTAGATCTACAGTTATACATCTAGATCAATGGATCGACTCGGTCTCCACTCTATAGGGGCTTTCTGCTGGTGTTTCGAAGTATTAACTTTTTGATTAATCAATATTATAATACAAGTAAAAGAATTCTTGTGAACAGTTAATCATATCCTAATAAACATAAAAAACAGAATGATCAGACTGCACAACTTTTTCTTTAGTTTACAATCTTGAACAAGAGCACCGCCAATGGTACATAATACGCCCGTTAAAGGCTAATATAGGGTGTGTTTCTTACACCATGATTTGTTGGACTTGGATTCAAGTAGTATCAGAAATCATCAGGGTGCGACATACTTTCTTTGCATCGTAATAAAAAACCAAATCATGTACTCTCTTGTAATATTTTCACTTGGCATAAGATGTATGTGTACCAAGTTTGATAGTCCTTGCCCAAATGAAACGGTCTGCATCCTGCTACTTCGACCTTGACCTTTGAACTTAAGAAACAATAGGCATCCCCCACTTGGCATAAAGTGTATGTGTACAAAGTTTGACGGTCCTAGCCCAAACAGTTCGGGTTGTACATTGCCTACAAGGTTTTCCTACTAAGTGATACTGTGACCTTGACCTTGAAAAATGACAGGCATCTTCTTCTCATTATGGTGATCAAATGTACCAACTTGCAATATCCTGGAGTTTACGGTTCACTTTGTATCCTGCCTATACAAGGTCTTCCTACTATGATACTGCAACCTTGACCTTTGATCTCTAACCTTGAAAAACATATACTGGAGCTTACGGTTCGGTTTGTATCCTACCTACAAGATTTTCCAACTTAGTGATACTGCTACCTTGACCTCTAACCTTGAAAAACAATAGGCATCTTCCTCTCATCATGGTGATCAAATGTACCAAGTTGCAATATCCTGGACCTTATGGTTCACTTTGTATCCTGCCTACAAGGTTTTCCTAATAAGTAATACTACGACCTTGACCTTTGAATTTCGACCTTGAAAAACAATAGGTATCTTCCTCTCATCATGGTGATCAAATATACTAAGTTGTAATATCCTGGAGCGTACAGTTTGGTTTCTATCCTGCCACAACATCGTCGGAAACCCACGGTTGATTACGCTTCGTTCCTCTCTCCATCACCCATGGGTCCATTCATTCCTACTCACTCGTTCTCATAAATAAATATTTTAAAATATCGTCCAATCAAAGTAATTGTTATAGTAATGGAACTCTTCTGTTTTTAAAGGTAGCACTAACTTAACTTTGCTATCAAAGCAATTGTATACCGAAATGGGCTGAAAGTGTCTTTTTGATTGGACAATTTCGCTTATGGTTTTCCATGAGCGCCAAATCAAATTGCCTCATTAATTATTCATGAGAACGAGCGAGTAGGAATGAATGGACCCATGGGTGATGGAGAGAGGAACGAAGCGTAATCAACCGTGGGTTTCCAACGATGGCCCACAAGGGTTTCCTACTAAGCGATACTACATGTACGACCTTGACCTTTGACCTCTAATCTTGAAAAACCATAGACATCTTCCTCTTATCATGGTGATCAAATGTACAAAGTTGTATAATCCTGGAGCTTACGGTTCGGTCTGTATCCTGTCCACAATGTCCGGACAGACAGACGGACGATGCCATACCATAATATGTCCTGTTTTTGATGGGCATATAAAAATGCTGTGTGAAAGTATAATGAGAAAGCCTCACAAATAAAAACAATTCCATCGTAACTGAAATATTAGACTGAAAACATGTATATCCAAAGCTTTTTCTGCCTACCTTCTATATCCCTGTGCACATGGCTTTGGTGTGGTAGATCTCCTGGGACTATTGTCTCTCTTAAAATGATCATCCTTCAGTTCAAAAGGGATCTCTCTAGAGGATTTCTGTGGTGTTATGAGGAGCTTAGTTCTGTATGCCAAGTTTATATAAATGGTCCCAACTGGGGTTGGCACTGATCCGACCTTTACAGAATGGTAGTTGTCTCCCAGAACGAAAATCTGGGGCTCCCCTTGGTACACTCGGTAACATATCACATAGTCATCTGCACATGCTCCCTGATGACGGGAGAGCTTGTATGCAGGAGTGACACGAGAAACGCTGAATAAGGTCTTCAATGCTATACCCATGCGGTTGTAGACAGTGTAGGAAACCCGAGCATTTATATCACAGACCTCTTTATTCAGTCCTATGTACCATGTTTCTAGCACCATGGAACTCCCCTCTGAAGTTTTGAGTGAAATCTCCACACACACATTCTGACTCAGGAGAGTTGTCTGTCCAGCGAGTGCTTTCTTCGTCTCAGAATGTACTTCTGCTATATCTTTTATTGCAAGGTTGAACTGAAAATATATATATATATATCATCAAAAAACTTGATTATTCAACAGAGTTTTTCTATGTTTTCAGGGTGCGAAAAGAGTACTCATCCACTCGTTCTGGACAAGTTAGAATTGGCTTGGGACGAGTGAATGCCAAAATGCACTCGTCCTATAGTTGATGGGTAAAATTTTCTTGAATTGCTGAGTTTACTTTTATTTCAGAATATCTGAAAAACATTTTTTTAACACGTTATGATTGAAAACTACTTTCCCTGTATACACATCATAAAATTATAGAGTAATTACCTCCGAGTCAGTCATAAGTCAACATTCAGGAGATTTATGAGCACAATGTTACACAAATCCAATATCGGGATGAGTTTTAGAAACATTTTCATTGTGATAAACTTCGAAAGCAAAGTAATAATAGAGAATTATTTTATGTTTGCATGTATTTTTATTGGCAATTCTAAATATACAAGCGATTTCATATAACGAATACCAATACAGAACATGGAATGTGACTGGAAGGGTTTTCACTACTTATAAATATTTCAAAGCATCCCTTTTAATGCTACTCAGAAAGATGATGAAGAAGTGAATAATCCATTGGTTTTTTTTTCTTGGGTTGAAAGAGACTGATAAACAGGTTTACATTTATATGTGTTTCCGATGAGACACTGATTAAAGCGATAGTACATGTATAGCTCATTTTGCCGTTATTTGTTTTTTCTCATGTACCCCAAATCATCTTATTCCTTTCTAATATTATATAAACAACGAACATTAGAACTTCAGTGCAATATCTGTATCCATGATGAGAAAAAGTCCGGAAAATTATTTGACCTTCTTTTAGCTTTAACGTTGGTCATGGTTCACCAATGAAGTTGAAATGTGAACTGATTTTGTATTTCTCCGAGAGGGGGGTTCTGACAAAATTTCAGCGCAATACCTGTATTCAAAATGGAAAATAATCTGGAATATAAAAACAAGGTTTTTATACTAAGTGATACTATGACCTTGACCTTGAAAATAATAGACATCCTCTGATTGGTATAAGGTGTATGTGTACCAAATTTCATGGTCCTGGCCCCAACAGTTCAATCTGTATCCTGTCTACAAGGCTTTGCCTAGTCCTAGACAGTGAATATTGTTCCAGAGGTGAAATTTCCCCATCCCACATGAGTAAATAATGAAGGATTATTTTTCTCACATTTTACCTACAGTTTAGTGCATAAATTTAGGATCTTTCAGAAAATTCTAAATTATCAAAATCCTCATTTGAACTTCGATGCAAAAACTAATTAGATAGACAGAAAGAGCATACCCGAAAATGGTTTACACTACAAGTGTAAACTAAAAAACCCAAGGTTGTCCACCAGAAAGCTATACTACATTAAAATTTAAAGAAAACAATGCAAAATATTTTTACTTCACTGTGTAACGTATATCTTCACTGTGTAGCATAAATTACAGAAAATATATACCGTCACAATCAAATGACGTCGCAGCAGTGTGAGACAGAAAAATCTCACATGGCTGTCTCACATGAGTAAAGTCGATCTCACACTGGTGATAACGTGAGAAAACGGTATATCATAATACATTCCGTCTTTGACCTAAGTATAAAAAGATGAATGATATCCATCAACTTTGAAATGATTGCATGTTTGCCAAAAGTTACACTAAGGGTCAACCTATATATACTTTATGATAGTGGATTGAATTTTTGTCCAAAAAGCAAAAATTCAGGGGACATAATTTGAAGACAATAATTATTCTAAAAAGCTTGAAAATAAAATTAATGCATTTATCCATAAAAATTTTATTATTTACTGGATATGATTTGTAGTCGAATAATTTGGACTAATTTTAATCTTTAAAATAAAAATTCGAACAAAATGTGACCTTTACCATCTAAATTCTTTTGAATGACTCAAATTAAACTGTCAACTCATTCATGACAGAGTACAGTAATTAAAAACACATGTCCATGTACAGTGTTTTTCTTTAAGTATAAAAGTATGAAAATATGGAATGAGTAAAACCATAATAGGGATGAGTGGTTGGGATAAAAATGTTCTTACTCTGAGTTTAACAATGTATGGGGCGACATTACAATGATGCTTTTTCTTATTAGTGATTCCTATTCTGATATGTGGGTAGGTAAGTTTAAAAAAATTATTTTGGGACCCAAACATGTAGAATATTTTCAGTCAATCAGGAAACTATTTACCAATACAACCTGTCATTGGGTAAAATGCTGTCTGACATGTTTCATACCAAACAAGGCTGTTCTTTACACACTGATTTTGACTACGGATTACTCTGACTACGGATTACTCTGACTACGGATTACTCTGAATACGGATTACTCTGACAACGGATTACTCTGTTTACGGATTATTCACCTGGCTTGGATTTCTCGAAAAAAATCTAAATCTTAAGTTTGAGTTTTCTTGTATTAGAGCAGTCAAAATATTAGAAAATTTCCGATTTAACTCCTAGTTTGACTTCAGTTTATTTTGAGAAATCCAGGCCTGATCAAGAAATAGGGCTCACATCGTGTGTGACCAGTCGGTAGAGGATGCTTACACCTCCTAGGAACCTGATTCCATGTTTGCCCTACTATCAATTTTGTATTCTTTATAGAAGTTATGAGATTGGTCACTATTTGTTACGAGTATCTTCACTTTTTCTTCTTGAGCATACACTAGCTAATCTTTGAGTCAACTAGCACAAGGAAAAAAAATCCTTAAAAAGTTTCTTAATTTGGAATTCTGAAATCATTTTCTCAAGGAAAATGGTGATCAAAATTGTTAAGTTGTGCATTTTCCAAGTTCAGTCAAAAAGGGGAAATCAAACAAAATATTAAACATGTTAAACCCAGTACATTAATTCTGTTGCATATACAATGAATAATACCAATACTCATTAGGTGCATGCTTAGTTCAAAATATATAAGACTTTAGTGTTTAGTTTTCCCAAAATTTTCAACACAACCTGAATCTTTATCTAGAGACATACATACATGTATTTTACATAAACAAATATCACATATTTCACACTCCGAAAAAAAACAACAACAATATTAATAATCCATTATTAGATTATTAATATTTGTTGTTTTTGCTAGTGAGTAATATGAGATATTTGTTTATGTAATATACTAGTATGCCTCTTTTAAAATAGAGCTGCAGGATGCATAGAAAATTTGAGATTTATGGTAACGCCTTACTTGCATTAATGATCGATTATCATTTGAGAAAAGTTCAAAATGTGTATTTATTTCAATTTATTATTCTAAGAGTTATTACTAATAAATTATCAAATAAAATATATAGGTCATCAGTCAACACACTTTTTAAGATGCGGGATATGCATAATTGCATATTCAAAATCATATGTGAATTAACATTAGAAAATTGCAATTTTCCTTCAACAGCATTATCAAAATTTCACAAAAACTAGTTAAAATGATATAATACATGTAGTATTCATAAAATTGTTTCTTTACAAAACTATTAAAAAATCCGGAAAAATCTATCACATAATGAACTTGATAAAGGATTCAATGACAACAGAGTTATTGCCCTTGGATTCTATATTTTAAAACATATTGATTATTTATATGTAACTTAGATTTTTGAAATATTCTATGTTTAACAAGACTTTTTATAATAACCATTAGAAAAGACTCCATTGGGAACAGAATATCATACATAAATCTAAATAAATCAATAATCTGGGCTAGAAAAAAATATATGGGTCGCTGTCTACAAACTGTTTGATAATGTTATTCCTTTATACATCTGTAATTGGCAATGTTTTCCCCCCAAAATAAACAGTGCAATTATTATTTATTTTTTGATCAGACAAAATACAATACGTTACATTGTTGACAACTACGTCCTAGGCCAAGCTACTATCACGGCCGAGTGCATTTCGGAATGAGGGAAAAAGAAACAACACATACAAATCAGTAAAAATAATCAAATTTAAAGTGGAAATTATATTATTTTATTTTAATAAAGCAATCTTATTATTTTTGAATTGTGATCTGCACGTCATTAGGAAGTGGGAGCATATGGAACGCCAAATTAACATAAACTCAACAATTGAATTAAAGATCTCTTCAATTCTGAATTATTGCATGCATTAATTCAATTGATGATAGCATTAAAATTATTCAACTGAATTGATGTGAGCTTTAATTGAATTAATGATCTCTTCAAATGAATTAATGATATCAACAATTGAATTGATGTGCACTGCAATTCAATTGAAGAGAACAATGATTGATATAATGTGTGCATTAAATCAATTGATGAGAGCAAAAATTGATGATTATAATGATATGTTTAATTCATTTGAAGAGAGCAATATTTCTTTTAGAGAAAGCAACTATAAAATTAAAGATACATATGTATCTTCAATTCAACATATCCACAATTGAATTAATGATCTCTTTAATTGAATTGTTGCTCTCTTTAAAAGAATTGATGCGCGCATTAATTCCTTATACAAAAGCATTGTAAATGATTTAAAGATATCTCCAATTGAAATAAAGAGATCATCAAATTATTTACACCGAGCTCTAAATTAATTATTGCGAGCAATGATTCTACTAAATTGATGTTCTCATCAATTGAATTGAAGAGAGCAATAATTGAATTAATGCGCGCATCAAATCTATTATTGTTCTCATTAATTCAATTAATGCACGCATCAATTGAATTGAAGAGAGCAATAATAGATTTGATGCGTGCATTAATTCAATTATTGCCCTCTTCAATTCAATTGATGAGAGCAATAATTGAAGTGCGCATCAATTCATTTGATGAGAGCAATAATTGATTTGATGTGTGCATTAATTCAATTAAAGAGAGCAATAACTGAATTGATGATATCTTCAAATAATTAAAGATATCTTCAATTATTTGAGTTTATGTTAATTTGGCGCTCCATAGGAGCACGGCGTTATACTGATGCACTCTTAAAAGATGTTACAAGTTCATTGAGGAAATGATTTTATAATTCAATTTAAAGTTAGGAAATACAATATTCTATTACTTATATAATTAAAAGTTTTATTATTTCGTATCTTTAAAATGTTTGTAAATCTACCATTTGGTAGAAACTGGAAGCACGTTATACCGGGTATGTTGTTACCGACAAGGTGAAGGTGAGTTGATCCGAGTGTGTATTGAATTTGAAGACCAGAACAGAATTATGTAGTGCTTATAAGCTTCGATATATCCATTTTATCGCAGTTTATCAGGGTCTCTGTCCAAGCGGTTTTTGAAAAGGTGACTGGGTGTGTTTTTAAAGGTAAAATTCTTGCTCCAACAAAAAATTATCCACATCTTTTTTCTCGTACCTTCCTTCGAAAAATATTCAGTCTAAATCCTTTCTACCAACAACTAGTACACTCAAGCACAGCACATCTTCATGAAATATTATTTACAAACCGTCAATGTGATAATTGGGTTTTTTTTGTCGATTAAATCTAATCTGCTTATGAAATGGATAATAGATGTTTTTAAACCCGAGGGCGCATATGACGTCACACATAATGGCACGTAAAATAGCGAAAATAAATATGCATATCATAAGATTTGAATTTCATCGCTTTCAAACTCGAAAACTACGCAAAATATTTCCTTTAAAACACATTTAAAGTAGTTTTAGGCATGAGAAGAATTAATTTTGCTGAAAAAATGAAAATGTTTAGAAACATGCATTGTGTCCTTTAATGTTTTGTACATGATGCAAAGAAAATAACCACAATGACTTAGCGAATATTGAAACAGAATAAAATGATGCGATACCAATTTTGAATTTTATTTATTTTCTGGGCAAGTAAAAATGTCAAATTTGCTAATTCTACTGGCTAGTGGCTCAGGAAAGCTTTGTTAAGACTGTTTCAGATGTGAAATTGCTTCCAATAGCCCTGCACATGACAATATAGGTGGTTTGGTTTAAGTTTGTGATATTCTGGCTGATGACCATATGGATGTCAGTCCACATATCAAAGTGAAGTTGAATCTCTCGCCAAATATACATAGAACACTTGTGAATGTGAACTGACAGTTAACGTGGTAAAGATAAACATGCATGCTGCTTTCATTAATTATGCATTGAAACTGTTAGCCCAAGTTGTTTTTAAACAATCAAATTAGTACAAGTTAATTACCCAGTCTGCACCAGATGAAAATGGTTTGGACTTCGTCTGAATCCTCTCTCCAAGTCTGGATTGTACAATTATCTGCAAACTCTTATAAATTAAAAATTTTGTGAATTTTTCCAAGTCTTTTCTATCTTGCTGGTTAAGTTTTGACATACTTAGCCTTTTTGAGATACAAGTACACTTTCTCATCTACACTGTAGTATATTACAAATAAAAATCCCGAAAAATTGACCAACTCTAGTTGACGAAAGCTGAAAAAGGCATATTTTTGCCTATCTAACAATGCTTTCTTTCCTCCCGTGAACACTGTTTACACGTTGAATTGTCAAGGCCGTTTGAATTTTGACATCAATGTTTACAACACGCTTTGAACAGTTGTCATACAATTCATTCCAAAGTCAAACGTTTTTGAGACTTGACATTGTTTATTTACTTCCGTAAGCATGTCTCGTCAACTTGTACTTTTCAACATTAGCTTTTCTTTTTTAGTTACAGTTGTGGCTCTTCTGCCTTTATTAGGTGCTCTTCTTTGTATCATTTTATCGCTTTTATTTAACTTTAGAGAATCTACTTGGACGCATTGTCGCGTGAGTATGCTAAATTAACTTTTATCATATGTGAATGCACCTTTTTACCGAATTTCCTCGAAATAATTTAGTGATTTTTTTTATACCTCTGATATTCTATACTACTGCACATCAAAGGCAGATACTATAGCACATCAAAGGCATTCCCTCATGGTATTCTAGCTTTATAGCCAATTAATGTGTGAGGACAGAATCTGTATTTGCAAAATACACTGCAACTTATTATTGCATGTATCATTACTGTTAATATGTTTGGGTCGAAAATCATATTTTTTGAAACAATAAAATGAGGAACATGTTAATTCTTCCAGTTTTGTTGATATGTTCATGATATAAATCATAAAATGTCCTAAATTAAAATCTGTTTTGTACAATTTACAAATAACAGTATTCATCAGGTTGGGAACACTTCCCCTGTAGCGAGATATTCTCGCTAAAACGCGATTATCCCTCTTTAGCGAGAGAGTAAACATTACCATAAACAGGTGTTTTTGGCATCTTTATTGAAAATAATGGCAAATCCCGTGCAATGCCAAATATGTGCGACACATACACACTCAACATGACGTGAATCGTTTCTATGAAATTGACAACATAGTCAAGAAATTGCATATCAAAGTTGCTGCGTAAGAGGGAAGCAGTCTGAAATCCACACACCGTGAGTGTTTTTGTTTTGATTAATATATATGCAGAAGTATCAGACATTTTAGCACTTTTTCTTCTTTTCACGTAAAACACAAAGAGATGTACTCCACGAGTGTTTTTCTCGGTTGTACGGGATACAGTTATTCTCGTTAGAAAGGGATAATCATGTTTTAAGGAGAATATCTCGCTACAGGGTAAGTGTTTACAACCTGTTCATATGTAAATTACATTTGCTAGGTGGTCTTCACCCTTTTTTTCTGAATCAAAAAATTCCCTACTTTCAACTCAGTTGCCCTAGGATATGGAAACAAATCTGTTTCATTTTCCCCAACCATTATTACATGAAATAGAGTTACATCCCTTAATGATATTTTATAAAACTATTACACCTACTATGGGTTCCGTTAAGTACATTATTTTCAGAATGTGTTGGTGATCTGTTTTATTTCTTCAAATTAATACTTTTGGATGCAGACCCTGTTGAATACCACATGGTGACCATTCGTGAGAATCTTCCATAATTTTAACCTCAAGGTGTTGGTCTACAGTTTTTTACTTTGTATTTACATTGTTACTGGAACCCCTGCATACCAAATGGTATCCACCATACTGAACTGCGCTGTACATTATGGCCACCCCCTAATCCCAAACTTCAAGGACTACCTAGCGAAATAATGAGTGAATCATCCAAGCCTACGCATCAGTAACCACAAAAAAAAAGATTCCGCATTTCAACTTACTCCGACTCGAACATAGATTATCCGGAAACTCTAGGTAAAACCCAATACAGAACACCATCGGAAATCTACAACTACGCCAATTCCAGGCAGATCTTCCAGGATTTTAAAAATATCTGAAGAAAATGTAGCCACACAATACTGACTAGCCACAATTCCTACCTCAATGTAACACAAAAAAGGAACGACCCAAGTTTTAGATGTATAAATTCTACCCTTGAAAAAAAGAGCATGGAAAACTTCATAAATTCCACCACAATGATACAACAACCATCACTTATTGTACGAGTACCAAAGAGACATAACGAAACAAAGTATATGGTGGAGATATATGATACTTCTTTCTTTTGGACGAGTAGTAGCAGGGACCTACATGCCTTCATGCCTCATCTGAACGAATTCCATTGTACCATCAAGCTTCACTTATTTAAAAATTTTCAACAGAAGAAATCAACTTTATTGATACTTCAATGCGTCACAACCTAACACGTCACAGTTAAAAAACGTCTTAATCTGCTTCAAACAACACAGAACTGTATCATTTCACAGACTATTAACACATTCTATAATATGAATTTCTTGTTTGTAAATGCACTGTTTATATCTGTTATATAAAAACTTGAGAAACAATGTATAATTATATTGTATGTACATCTGTATTTGCATTGTTAAGCAACTCTGCATAATGTACACATCTCCACAATTTTTATTGTTTTAGCAATGTCAGCCGCATATTTTACTTCAGTAAATTCATTTCATGTATTATAATTGTTCTGAAGATGACTGCCCTAAGGTTGAAACTGGTCAACCAAATAAAATTAACGCTGCATTCTCATGATGTGTTGGTGATCTGTTTTATTTCTTCAAGTTCATTTCCAGAATAGTCAGTATAATAAAAAAAACCTTCTGTGTAAGAGGTACATTTAAAAGAATTTTGAATGCCTAGGTGGGACAGGTGGACTTACAGTCCATGAGGAAGATGAAAGAATGTTTAAAAGTGTCTTCTTTGTGTATGTAAATGTACGAAATACAAAATACTATCGAAAGAAATGTTTTACTAAAATGGAAACATAAAAACAATGTCATATTTGCAACTAATGTCCTAAGATATGATATGTACGAGCAGCAAAATGCTTTGATGTAATAATTAAGAATTCCATATATTAAAATTACTTCCTGAATACTTATCATTTACTTAGTTTGTGTATCAATCAAATTTGGGTGATAAAACTGGGTATGAGAAACTTGCTGAGCACAATCACTTCTGCAGTGATGGGTATAATTGTCCCACTCCTACATGTAAACAAATTGTTCCGTGCCTTACTATGTACGAGAATTCTCTAAAGGGAAATAACTTGGACATTTCTTGAAACTTGTGTATTTGGTCTGGCTCTCACAATAAATTATGAAGGATACTAATAAAACAGAAGTCTCAGGAAGAAACGCATTCAAAAGATAATATATCTGGCATTGACTATTACAATAATGTAGAACAGGAAAATGGAAACCAGCAATTTTGATATGGAATACAATGAAATGCTTTTATATCTAGATAATTTATTTTTTTATTCTGATGCGATATTTTTGTCAAGACTAATACCCTTTCTGTGATTTTTACTAAGTTTTCATTCTGTTTCAGGTATCTAATTACTTACCATCCATAAGCTCAGCAATTGGAGGATATGCTCCACAAAAGTATATATGGAGGATATGCATAGCTCTTCATGCTGCACCAAGACTACTATTTGCTTTCTCATATTTTGGTTATTACACAAGCTTCCATGTTGGAAAGTACAGCACACTATATAAGCATCTTGCAAGACTCTGTGTTTTCTTGCATGTAGTGGAGATTTCTGCTTTAGTTACTCTTACCTATGTGTCCTCTACTGATAATTATGGTAAGCTAAAAATAATATATCACATGAAAATACATGTTAGTAATTGTACATATTTGTGACTACAGTAAAACACATTTATAAGGAACCCCCAGAGCCGGCGAAAAACAGTTCGCTATAACCAAACTTCGTTATACAGTAAAACACAGTTATAGGGAAGGAGGGCTGGCGAAAAACAGTTTGCTATAACCAAACTTCATTATACAGTAAAACACAGTTATAGGGAACCTCCAGGGCTGGCGAAAAACAGTTCGCTATGACCAAACTTTGTCATATCCAATAAAATTTTCATTAAGAGCTACATATGTATGAGATTGATCACTGTTTGTTATTTTCACCTTTTCATTTTCCTTTCATGGGAGAATAGATATTGCTTCGCAATAAGCATGAATTCATCATTAGCGTGTTTGTTATAAGTGTGTTTTACTGAACTTAAATACCTAAAGCTTACTCCAGTGTTCGAAATTAACCATAGACAGAATGACACTGGTCTATGCCAATTGTAATTAAGATACACCAAATTGCCTAGGCTGATTTTCCAGATTTAAAGCATTATAGTTATCCCAAAGGACCTTACATGGTCAGTCGACGCCTGATAAATGTTATGATGATAGGAGGATATTGCTAAGGAAATGGAAAGAAAATATGCTTTCTAGTACATCAGAAGTGAATGAACATTTTTTTTTTGTGATAATCCTTTTCAATGTTGCGGTCTATGCCAATTCGATGAGGTCTATGTCATCTTGTTTTGGCATAGACCTGCGGTGTATCCAATTTCGAACACTGTTACTGACCAACGTTTATATTATACATGAACCAAGTTATTGACCAGTCATCTGTCCATTTCTACATTATTTATCCATTTTGAAAATATGTCTGAATTTAAAGCTCCACTCTGAAATTTATAAACAATTTGAATTGTATTCAGCATTTTGGTTTTGGATCTATATATTAAGAAGTTGAGTGGATTTGGTCACCATAAAGAGTTTAGTGTTTAATAAATGTATTTTACGACCAAATTCTTTGAATGCTAGTATAGTATATTGTACCAGCGGTTTCAGATGGACTTGTATGGTTTGCAAGATATATGTATAGTGTTCTTGGGTATACAGCAGAGAAATTATGGGCCTGTAATTCTTTCTATTTCAGCTGTGCACGAGAACATGTTTATTGCCTTCATGGTGTGTTCCGAAATTTACATGTTATTATCATGCATTCTTTATAAATGGGGTCACATAAGTAATGGACGTGTCATGACAAAAACAGTACGTATAAATTTTCTTGTATAGTAATATGTGTATTTGAAAGACCTTCTTTCACCAGAATAGTAAAATTACACATCACCAAGAAAACACACCAATTTCTTTTAATATCATGTTTATGTTTTAATTAAGATTTTTATGCCCTCATAATCAGAGATTTGAGGGCATATAATTTTTGGTCAGTCTGTGTGCCTGTGTTTTTCCACAAAAACTTTAACTTTTGCCATAACTTTTAAATGGATGTGTATTTCTTGTGACAAGACCTTTCTTTTGGTATTAAAATATTTGATCTTGACCTTGGAGTTTAACCTACTTTTGAAAAACTTTAATCTTGGCCATAACGTTTGAATGGTTGGTGATATGGCTTTCATATTTCACATGTCTATTCCTTTTGACAAGACCTTTCTCTGGGTAGCAAGCTTTTTTACCTCATCAATTTGGGGGGTCACCTACTTTTAATATGAAAAACTTTAACCTTGGCCACAACTTTTGAATAGGTAGTGCTAGGCTTTCATATTTCACATCAATTAATTTTCCTTGTGATAAAACCTTTCTTTTATTTGATGGATTGATTGGTGTTTTCCGCCACACTCAACAATTTTTCAGTTATTTGGTGGCGCCCAGTTTTTATTGGTGGAAGAGAGAACCCAGATGCAATGTACCTGGGAAGAGACCACCGACCTTCCAAAAGTAAACTGGGAAACTTTCTCACTTACCGGCGCAAGCGGGATTTGAACCCGCGCCGACCAGAGGTGAGAGACCGTGTGATATTGAGCGCAATGCTCTAACCACCCAGCCACGGAGGCCCCCTTTCTTTTATTTAATGAGGATTGCAAACATCCCTAGGACTAGGAATATATACACAAAGCATAAAAAACAGAAAAGAACAAAACATACAATACAATATACATATTGCATTGAAAACTGAAATATGGAAAATTTTGACCTTGTATCTACATGTATATAACACATCTTGGTAATACTTGCATCAGAATCTGGCAGTTTTTTCTATTTATACCAAAGAAGCTAAACACCTTTCTTAGGTTACAAAATTCCTTTGCTGTCATACATGGTTATCAGTGTTTCACAAACACATCTTGTTCATATAATGTTGTTCTCACAAGAGAAGTCCATGCACCAGTATTTTGCAACAACTTTAAACATGATTAACAAAAAATGAAAAGGGCAACTCTGCAATCACAAAATCTTTCTCAACAAAGTGATTTTACAATATAGACATATATCTGTGTTTGTTTCAATAATGAATACTTTTGATCTTTTCATTTTTTTCTCACTAGGAACTCATGTCCTACCAGTACAAAAAAAGACTTTTTGTCTTCAATGTTATCATGTTTTTGACAGCGGTTTACATGTTTTTCCGCCATGAGTGGTACTGCGAAACTGGAGGTGAGGTTTTTCATATGTTAAAATAAAAGAAATATAATATAAACTAAAACTATCCTGAAGTAGTAGGGACTGAATTATTCATTCATAAATCTATTTTACTGCTTTTACTTGTTTGTACCATTTTGCAATAAGTGCACTTTTTCAGGATTATTCCAATGCTTCTATCAGTTATCAGAGTGTGTACATATGATGTCGCCATCTGACGTCTAGCATATACCAGATCATTAAAGCAAATACTTGTATAAATTGTTCAAATGAAGAAGAAGGTTGTATGTGGACTAGTTCTGAATATTCAGTGTGTATGCATCTCCATTTCTTTTTCAGTGTACTCCATATTTGCACTATGCGAATACCTAGTAGTATTTTCCAATATAGCATTCCACTACACTGCCAAGTACGACTTCACAGATCAGCAGATGTCATTAGCTGGAGGGGAGAACGAGGAAAGTCATAAAGAAATGTAAGCCCCGCCTTCAACCCAAAGACTGTTTCGGTAATTACTGACGAATTGATACCTTCAATATGTGTGCAAGATTGTAGAAGTCTGGCAATATAAAAAGTATGTCCCCACATAATGGTTTGTAATGCAGTTTACAACACGAAGAAATATTTACAAAGTTTGTGTAGAAAAATTCCAAGTAATACATGTAATATATACTACAATACTATGATAAAGTATTTTATATTGAGAAGAGCATGTAGTGACTGCAAATTGTCACCAAAATTTCTAAAATCAGGTCATTAGGTCATATCATTCCCGAATTTTATTACTTTCTTTGGATACGATTAAGTACACTGTACATTTGTATGTTGTAATGTTCTGGTTCCACCAAACCTAAATCATTTCAATTGTTGCCAATCATGAAGATCTTGGGTGACATTCCAGGCATTATGCGAATCCTCCGAACATCCAGGCATTACACTAGTCTGACTATATAACCAGACAGCCACCATCAGTATCACTGAATAGTAATAGTCAGAGGGCTGGCTTTAGTCAGACTGGGTAATTGCATATATACATACGAATCTCAATATTGATATGCATATTTCATGTGAATTTCATACTTCTCTAGTATTCTTATGTGAAAAGTTCGCATGAAATTCAGAATTATGTGTCAGAGTCACTTTTCCTTGTGCATATCTAAAAGCACTCCAACAAGCATATGAATGAACACACAAACCTATATAAAAGATTATTTCCATGTTAGAGTTAAAAAAAGAGAGAAAGATCTGAAGCAATTTCCACATCCTACTGCTAATGTATTTTCAATTTCATAGCTTCATGACTGCATTGGGGTCAATAATTATTTCACAAGTAAAGTGCTAAATATTATTTCAAATTCATTTTTATACGCCCGTCATTAGATGGGACGTTTTATGTTATGGCACTGTCTGTCCGTCTGGTTGGCTGGCTGGTCGTCCGTCTGTCCAGGGTCATGTTTCCCGGACTTTTTTCCGTAACGGATGCGTGTACAACTTTAAAATTTGGTCACAATATCTCCCTTAAGAATTGTAAGACTGAGTTTGCATTTCAGCTGGATTAGTCCATCCTTGACCTACTTTAGGGCTATCAGTAGGTCAAACACTTTTCAGGACTTTTTTTCGTTAGATACAGATATTGCCCTGATATTTAGTCAAAGGCTTCCTGTCAGAGGAATACAAATTCAGTTTGCATTTCAGCTGGATTGGTCCATCATTGACCTACTTTTGGACTAAAAATAAGTCAGACAGTTTTCCAGGCTTTTTTTCATTATGGATACAGATACAGTATTGCCCTGATATTTAGTCAAAAGCTTCCTTTCGAAGGAAGACAAGTGCAGTTAACATTTCAGCTAGATTGGTGCACTATGACCTACAGTACTTCAGGGGTAGAAGTAGGTCAGACAGTTTTCCAGATTTTTTTTTGGTATGGTCACAGGTATTGCTCTGAAATTTAGTCACAACCTCCCTTTCTAAGAAATACATAATCAGTTCACATTTCAACTTAATTGGTGTACCATGATCAACTATAGTGCTAAAAGTAGATCAAATGGTTTCCTGGACTTTTTATCATCATAGATAGATATTGCACCGACATTTTGTTTCAACCTCAATCTCAGAGAAATACATAATCAGTTCACATGTCAGATGGATTGGTGCACCATGACCCACTTTAGGGCTTTTCTATTCAGAATGTGTGTTGTATCAATTCAGAGTGCACAATATGCTTCCAGGTCGAATTTCACTGTCCGACGGACGTATATTGTACCGTTTGCTGTACTCTTGTTCTTTTATGTAAAGTTGTCTTTCTTTCTTCCTTTTCTGACCAAGCCATTTTGTACTTACAGGCTACTATCATGCCATTCAGTGTGACTGATGAGTGTGTCAAGTGACCAGCACACTTGACCAGATGCTTCTGTAACTGGTAATGAACAGTGTGAATTCACATATCAGCGCTGTGTTGCATGTGTACCAGTAGTTTAGTTCTATTGAGATCAAATGAATGTAAATATCACTCAATGAATGTTTCATTTACTTCACGAAGAACTGTTATTAGAGATACACAATATATTTTGTCATGTATTACAGTATTAATGATGTGTTAAAATCAGTGTAAGGCTCATCGACCTCATAAAGATCAACCTTGTAATAGTTGTGAGATGACGAATGCTTAATAAAGAGTGCCAAAATGTGTTGTTTAACTGGAATTTTAACAAATAATTGAACAGAAAAAAAGGGCAATGGGTCATAGCACTCACCTGCCCTTGGATAATACCGTATTTAAGTGGAATTTAGAAGAACCCCATTGGAAATAAGCTATATGGCTTTCATGGGTTATCCTTGGCATAGGCATATACATTAATTTACTCACTGTGCTCTTAAAGTCAAATAGCTGTTAAAATTTACCTTTTTATTTTATGTATTTAACATCAACTTTTGTTTTAACTATGTGTTCCTCTGTGATCAGGGCCGTAAATTAACCTTCAATTTGGAGGAGGCAGGAAATTAGGCGGGGGTCTGGGGGCCGCCAGACGCTGAGCACATTTTGTGCACACTGAACACGTTTCGTGCAAAATCCTTGATTCTAGGGCCTTCTAAGATGTTACTTGACTAACTCATTCTAAAAGAAAGATTTGGAATGCTTTTTAAGGGAGGTATCATGTTCTTAGTTATTGGAAACAACATAAATTCTAATGAACTTTAAATTTTAATTTTTTTTGGCTCAAAAGTTGGAGGAGGCAGCTGCCTCCTCCGCCTCCATGTAATTTACGGCCCTGGTGATATTGTCTTGTATTTATATTGTATATGTGCCTATTCCTAAATAAATAAACTAAACTAAAATTTTAGTGAGACACAAACTTTGCGATTTTCCCATAAAAATGGGTAATCGACTTTATAATTCCAAGAAAGATAACTATTACCTACAATACTTAATAAATTGTTAGCGATATTTAATTTCAGCGATCTCAACACCCTCGCTAATAATGCCAAAATTGAATCCTCGCTAAAAAAAAATTACTTATACAGTATGATGTATTTAAATACACTGCACACATGTGATAGAGGTAGTAGACTTTGAAGCACTTAAACAAACTAAACTGTGCACTACTGGAAAGAACAAGAAAAATTTGGACTTCAAAATTTCGTTCAATATGACGGGGGTTAGAGATCAAACCAAATCTGAGTGTCGTAAAGAAATTTGAAGATGCTCTTCCTGTAAAATGATTGAATATGATTTTGTAAAGTTAGTTTATGTTAACACGAAAAATCATACTCCCACATGGATACCCTGAGAATCTCTCATAAACGGACGTTTAAAACAACTGAGTATGGGCATGTCGCTCAAACTACAGGTTCTAACTTGTATCAACGTTTTTCCTTGTATCAACACTTATCGTATTCCCCATCCTCACAACGTCAGGATCCTGAGTACATTCGTGCCCGTGTCAGGGGTCACGAAAGGACTCCGGACTCCTGGGATGGGACCATTCAGTTGTGAAGCGACCGCCATGACTGCTAGACTACAACAAACGGTTGAAGTGTAGATTCTCCACAGTGTGAAATACAACCGATGTTTACTTATGTAGATAACGTCATTAACGATCGAGTTGAATTGATTCCCGTCAGTGACCTCATAGGTGAAGAGATCAATCGCGGATACAGAGGGGAGAGGAGGGACTCCCTCTTTCGTCAGAATATTTTGTTTAAAGGGGGTAAAAATAATGCATTTTGAGGGTGGAGCACCCCCCCCCCTTGAAAACCAAAATTAATTGTAGACACCCCTCCCTTAAAAAATTCCTGGATCCGCCGCTGGAGGTGGATATCACCCCCAGCAAGTGGGGGGAGGGGGTTGAACTAGTGTTGGCAACGTACGTTTTCCGTTATTTTTTCATGCATGTATATGGGTGATCTCCCCTTTTTATTGCAGTGGAAGCTAGAGCAAGACCAATGCTTTTAATAAAATTATTTTACGTCCCATTTTCACATCAGCTTTAGGTGAAGTGCCTCTGCATGGCGCTCGAGACCTATAAATAAATAAAAATCCCCCCTCTCTCTCTCTGCTGGCAAAACGTCATTAACGCATATTTACATGTAAATTTACACATAATACCGTGTATGTGTATACTTACAACAGGGAGTGTGGTACATTTGTATGTCTATAAGTCAGCAAGTTAAACATCTTGTGTTTGATATATTATTTTTTAACTAACAGAGACTTTGTGACCGCATCACTCCAATCCTAAATAGGGAGAATTTCTAGCAGTTTATTTCTAAACAAAATACTTGTACAGTGTATCTTAATATTTTGATTAATAATGAGACGACCTTTTAACTCCATTCAAGCAAAAATTGTCAGTTAGTCTTTTAGCCATTCATACCAGTTAATTTCTCATACTGTGGATCGTAAACTTCACCTTAGTTTTCATTTGTTCTGCTTTAATCTTTCTTTCCCGCTGTATCTCTTCTGGTTGAACACTAATCCGCAGGATATCGGTACATGTACAAACTTTTACATAAATCCATCCCAAATGAGGCAAACCTTAATTACACACCGGCCTCGTTCGCTTTAGAATTTGACGCGATACATAATACATACATGTAATAAAACAGGTGTAGAACTAAATTACGAATAAAAGCAAGTACGATTTAAGAAGGCTATGTTTGGGGAAAACTGTTGAAAGAATTATTTTATCTTTTACAATGTTGTTTGTGTGTGTGGGGGGGGGGGGGGGGGGGGGGGGCTTTTATTCATTAAATATAAAATTTGAAAATTCAAGTCTTTTTCAGTATGATCATTATTGTTTTAATTATTATTTTCTGTTTTAATATTTTTCATGGTAAGTTGATGATTTTAAAATACATATGCATTAGTATGAAAAATATGAAACTGATCAAAATACCTCAATCACATCAGGCAAAACAAAATGGAGTGAGCTTTTGGAAGTTGACACTAAAGAATGGAAAATAATTCATAAAATACCCTTCAGAGTGACAAAAGATAGCAAAATACAATGGTTTCAATACAGAATTATAAACCGAATCTTGGCTACAAACTCTTTTTTATTCAAAATCAAAAAAATTGACTCAAAGTACTGCAATCATTGTCATTCTGAAGAGGAAACAATAGAACATATTCTGTGGGAATGTGATTTTTTACAATTATTCCTAGCAGAATTTGAGCATTTTTTAGAAGATAAGACTGATTTACAGATAGCTATTACAAAAAAATCTTTTATTCTTGGTTTTATTGAAAATAATAGTCTGATACAAAACACTATTGTCTTATGGCGTAAATACTATGTGTACACAGCAAGATGCACTGAGAAGTCCTTGAGTGTGCGTGCTGCAATTTCACAAATGAATTTTTTTTATGAAACTCAAAAATTTATTTCGTATAAAAATGGTAAAAAGGAAAAGTTTGATGCCCAATGGAATCGATGGAACCTTCTGTTTTCTTAACTTCTCTCTCTTCCTCTTCTTTCTTTCTCAAACCACACATACCTTCAGCTCATATGCTTTGTTTTTTGTTTTTTTCCTTCTTCTCTGGATATAATATTATTGTATATCTGATATACCGGTATGTGTACAAAAATAAAAAATTATAAAAAAAAAAAAAAATATGAAACTGTGGATGGCACCTGCTCTCTCTCTGTAATTTCTGCTATTCATGATAGGCCTAAACCTTTATTTTTGCAAAATGCTGACCTCCTCATAACATTATTGCATGCAATATTTCCGTCCCGTCTTCCGTTTTGTGTTCTGCATCCCACCGCGACACGGAACCTTCTGATGAGGTTATCTAATGCCGGACACTTGGCTAAACAGCATGTGTTTGACACGGCTCCGGGTCACAGTCCGGGATCGCGGAGCGAGAGCCCTACCATTAGACGACCATATATATATATAGAGAGAGATCATTGAAAGTATCAATATGTATGTGTGTGCGAAGTATAAAAAATAGAGAAGTATTGTTTAATAGAGAGACTGAATAACTAGACTAATTTTAAAAACTAAATTAGCATATTTTCAAAAGAGGTATTAGGTGCGTTTTACTGTTAACGTCCACTCGAGGCATCTATCAGTGGCGGATTTAGAGGGGGCGCAGCCCAGGTAAATCGCAGTATCTTGTTTCAGAAAATGTACTAAACGATAAAAGAAGCAATAATTTCTTCCACTCCCGGAGAAATAAATGACAAAATCTTTTGATTTCTTGAATTACTTTATTGGGAGAACTTTAATTTTATTTTTTTTAAAAACCCTTAAAATTTGGGTCATTTTATTAATTTTACCTTATCAAAATGATAGAAAATAGTACAAATGACTAAATAGGAGAAATATTTCAAGCCCCATAAAATCTGGATCCGCCCCTGTCTATGAACATGTAGTATAAATAAGCCAAGCGTGCATCAACATTAATAAGGCATATCTGAGATAATGTTACTTTATCAGTATTCATGACTTATCTATCCTGTAGTCTCTGTCAAGTGAACAAATACACAGGGTTCAAAGATTTTTAAATTCTAGAGTTTTAAATTTAAATAAGTACTATGACTAACGTATGCTTGTGGAATTATATGCTGTGTTTGGATTAGGACTTACATATATGGAAAACCTTAGACGTGTTAAGTGGTTGAAATTACAGTGTTGGATTCCCATCTCTTCATGGATATGACTTACCAAAACGTTATTTTCCGTCTACATTTTTCAGCGTTGAGCAAAATTGTTGCGGGACTGCCGTTCTTTGCAACTCTGTTTTGTGTCATCTGGTCAGTTTTGTTCAATTTCAAGGAATCTACTGCCACGCACTGTCGGGTAAAGTAGCTTTATGGTTA
>NC_079165.1:37179391-37371891 GCF_947568905.1 Ostrea edulis | reverse complement strand
GACGATAGGTGTAATTATCCTGCGTTTGTAATGGAACGGTGTGAATATAAGTTCCTTCTCTCACTATGCTCTTTCTTCTCAAAAGATAACTATACAGGAATATCCATTAAAAACAAGAATGATTCTCCTCAGCTTCTCTTGAATAATGTCAATGAAGTTAAGTGAACAGAAATACTGAAATCTCAAACTCCTTTAATGTTTTCCATTGAGTATGTGTAATTCTCTATTTTGTAGGAAACTAAATCCTACCATTATAAAATTATCCTATTTCTCTTCAACATCTCAGTCTTCATGCTGGCGGTATACATGTATTTTCGACACAACTGGTACTGTGAGCGTGGAGGTAAGATAAAGCTATTACTTTTCTAAAATGCAAAATAAGTACAGAAAAATGAAATATTCAGATTTTCGATTACACGTGTCATTAAACCTTGTCCGGGTTGTTTGTTCTAAGTGAGATAAATCTGATATATTTTAGTTAGATTTCGTTGATTTTTTTCTTTCTATATTTTTCAGTATACACCTGGTTTGCAGCGTGTGAATATCTTGTGGTGTGTTCGAATATTGCGTTTCACTATACGGCTAAAGTAGACTTTCACGATCAAGTTTTGACTCTTGGAGGTGAATCTCATCGAACATCGAAGGCAGCATAGCATACTAGTACTTATTGTCATAAAATACAATTAAAATGTAATCTTTTTTTCATCTTCATTACATGTATATGTCCTTTATATTTCTTTTTAAAATACAATTAAAATGTAATCTTTTTTCATCTTTGTTACATGTATAAAATTATATCCTTTACATTTCTTTTACTTGAATTATTCCATTGTTGGTATTTATTAACCGAGCCTTTCCCTCCATTTCATTACGAAAACATGGAAAACAAGAGGTCCGTGGACTCTAAAATTATCAAAGGTCTTACAAGTGTTAACATAGCTGCAGAAACCATAGCTTGGATAGACCAGAGAGCTACAGATCCACACCTCATAAAGCCTTCTATTTACAGCAGTGTGACTTTGAAAATCAAATGAGAGATAAATGTTTATTAGTGTACATATAATACATGCGTATACCTTAAAATACTAGTATAGTAATTTACTAAGTAAAAGTACACATTACAGTACAATATGTAGTAATGTCTGGTATACATTTGGCTTGGTGCCCGTGCAATGCATTTGTACACTGGCTACATACGGACTTACGATAAAAAAGAAACATATAACTTCAAACCAGAGACATATATACCATACCTTGGCATATATGTCTCTGTTCAAACTAAGCAACATCAGAGAGGCCACGGAGTCTGATTCCGAAATCTCGCGCACAGTCAGTACCTGTCATATGCATTGCACGGAAGCCGCGCGGCAAGATAGATACGACCATGTTTCAGGCTCCATGGGAACATCGCCAAATTTAAGCTACATTTGTATATGCTTTTACTAAAGTTTGCTATCGTAAAATCATTTACAAATGCGTCGAAAAACCTCGCTACAGTTCTGAAGATAAAAAAAAAAACGTTAATGCTTTGTTAAACCACGATAAAAAGATTAATATTACAGTATAGTAGAAACTTTGACTTACAGGAGTAAGATATACAGATATTTGTAATAAGTATGGCCATACCTTTTATTAATTACATCACCAAAAGTAATGTTGAAAACTGAGATACTTTGATTCTCTATACATGTATTACGTAAATACTTTGATACAATTACTGACAATGTAAATACTTTAATATTACAGTTCACAGTAGTATACTATAGCTTACTACAGTATTTTGGTTTGGGTAAAACCACCCTAACTACATGAGATTTTGTTTTGGCACCCTTCCGTTAATGCTGGAGTCTGGAGTTGATGTCCCAGGACTTGAGGATTTCAGAAGATTGGGAGATTTGGATCCTGAGGCAACCGCAACCGGTTGTTTTTGCAAGTTAACTTCCGGTCCCGTGTTCTTCACATTGTCCGATGTTTTCGGTAGAATTTTGTGGGAGACTTTGAATTTTGGATATTTGTGCTTGTAGTATAGTAATGGTAAAATAACACCGACACTTGCAAGAAACACGACAATCAGAACTATGACGATAACAATTGCACTTCCGGACGATAAATCATTGTCGCTTCCTGCAAACAAAACGTTCGAAACAATTTTAAGAAAAGTATTTTGTGATAAAAATGATGATAGACAACTTCAATTTTTCATTATCCCACCCCCAAATATGTATGTAACGTTTGCCATCTTGTTATCGTATCACGCTTCATGTTCCGTTCATTATTAGGATAAGATAAACAGGGGAATTCGATTGATAAAACAATTTCTGATGACAATATCATGACGTCATAATTGCAGATAAGGATTTCCCCCACCTATAGTGGGAATAAAAACTTATATGTACTGATATCACCTTTCTATCGATATCTTGATTATTATTGAGCTATAAATGAAAATGTTGCACATATCATTAAACACCCTATGCTTATAGAGAGGTAGTGAGAATTCTCGAATCTCCAATAAGTTCTGGGGTCTCGGGATTCAGTACTGATGTTGACAACAGTTGTACATGTTCTCGAGAACAAATTCTCGTGTCAGGATTGAGGGTTCCATGTGTTTACAAATGTACGTGTTCGTGTGTTTTCTTGAATACTTGATGTGCAATATAAAACTTCATTTAATTATTGAAGTATAAATATATCAAAGCAAATGCCGTATACGAGTGCTCCGGTAGTGGTGACATTCTTCATTTTCAAAACATGATGAGACTGATTGATCAATGCTATTATCTCGAAAATTGGCACATACATGTAGATAAAACATTTTTTGTACTTTTAATTTGTTATATTTTGTGGTGATTTGGGGAACATTTTTACGACTGAAATCAACGATGTCTCAATAATTTCCGAACAAGCCTATACAACAGAGTTAGTATACATGTAAAACTCTCCCGAAACCTTTATTTGGACAGTCAAAATTTGAGTGAAATCCCAGACTTAAGTCCAAGTTTCGACTTAAGTTCTTCGAGAAATCCAAGCCTGGCAATATAGTGTAATAATATTGTTCCAAGATCCTTTGCTCTAAGTTATCAGTATAACGTAGCTCAAAGGGTCAAAGGGCAAGACTAGGTAGTGCGAGTTCTCGAATCTGTTCCCGTGTTGAGTTGTCTCCATGCGGGATCATATGTACTACAGTATCAAAAACGATGCTTTAGAACGCTTTCAATGAAGTAGTGATTTACAGACCGGTGCTTGAAATAAAATCACACCCATTGAACGTTTTGTGATATACATTTGTATTTCAAACACTAATGCTGTTCGTCCCTAAACAACACAAACTTACTAGTATCCGTGCCGTTCGTGTAGAACTGGACGTAAAACCCTCTTCCAGACACTGTGGAATCGGAGATAAATCGTAGTAAAAGGGATGACCCGGAACTACGTAGTTTTGTAACGTCATTCAAACAGCACCCCTGGTACAAAACTGAGTCATTCGTGGAAACCCCTGTGTAAGGTGAAATAAAATGTAAGAGAAAACGATATTAACGGACATTTTGTAGATCATTATACTTTTTTTTTTATTTGTTTGTTTTTTGTTTTGGTAAAGGATCATTGACAAGCAATATTTTAATTCTCGACTAATTCTTAATTTTACAGACGATGTAAATTATGGGTTTTTTTTTTAAACCTAATTTTTGAAAATGGAAAAATGGCAATTTGGTACCAAAGAGAACAAAGTTTTGTAAAGACAAATTCAGCAAACGATGAGTTGTTTCGTAATTCAGTTTTGTTTCATATCAAAGCCACTTACCGTCATAAACCATTATTTGGTCGATCTGACAGTATGGCACTTTTACTCTCGCATACTCAATGTCACAATCCAGGAAGTTGATGTGGATGACGTCTGTCTGGGTGGCAGCCAGTATGGTGGTTTGCAGTGTTAAATTGCTTGAAATTCAAAATACGTAATTTGTTGGTGTTTAGTACTGTAAAGAACTCATGTTAATTTGACGTGAACCTTATTTACTGGTATCTATAAAATGTGAAACGAAATCAAAACGAAACCAATAGAAAGTAACGAAATCAAAACGAAACGAAACAAAATATAAATCAAAACGAAACATAATCAATAAACAAGAGACAAAATACCAAGGTGGGATTAAGGACGCATCTGTGTTATAGCATACAAAGCCATTTTCTACATGTTACCCAATTCTGCAGGTGTTTGTGTTTTACACTCCCTAACCCAAAATGATTTATGGATATCAATTCTTTGTGAGTAGTCTAGTAAAATCTCTTTAAGTAAACACAAATTTGAAAACCTTGGGTGCTTTAGTCAAAACTCTCAATGAAAAAAAGAGGGAGTAGCAACCCCCCCTTTAACTCTCCTTTTAGGTCAGCCCCTGGTATCCAAACTTTTGTCCATGATTAGCAGCAAAATAGAAATATTCAACACTGCATGCACAAAATGTCGCGTTCGTAAAAAATTCAATTCACAACAATGGACCACAACAGAAAAGTATCATTTTAATGATGTCTCTCTTGAGGTTCACAGTAGCCTAATTTACTCACATGACTTAATTAAGTTTCATTTCATATAATTTCAATTCATTTGGTTTCGTTTCGGTATAGATTAGATTAGATTTGTTTTTTAATTTGATTTGATTGGGATTTATTTTGTTTCGATAAATTTCGGTTTTGCTTCGATTGGTTTCATTTACTATTTTACAGTTTAAACATTTCCTATTTTACTGTTTAAACATAATAATTGAAGATTTCATTTTTTTCTTCTTCTAACTTCAATTCCTGTGTGGAAAAACTACGATAATATCGACGACCGGTTTCACGTCATTTTTAAATTCACGACATTTCTTGATTTCACATCAAATATGAAACATTTCATTGTTTCACTGAAAAAGTAACTTGTACTGTTTGAGAAATCTTTCAAGTAAAATTTAAAAAAAAAAAAAAAAAAAAGAAAAGAAAAGATATCGGGCATTTGATAACATGACTTTTTCAATCTTTGAGAGATGCATATTGGACAAGAATACATATGTATGTTCACAGAACAGGATATGGTACTAAATTATGCACTTTTTTAAAATACAAAAGTCGAACATCCATGTCCTACAGGTTTTTAAGGATTTTTATGCTCCTCGAAAAATCAGGGGAGCATATAGTCGCCATGTCTGTCCGTCCGTCTGTTCGAGCTCACATCTCCTAAACCTTTCATCGAAAATTACTAATAGATCACAAATGTTCCTTGAGACAAGGAATTTTCGACCAAGGTCTTTCAAGGTCATTTTTGGAAAGGTCAAGGTAACTATATAAAGTTCCTTATTTCAACACTTTTTGATACATGTATTAAAGTTCCAATCTTCTCAACCTTTCATCAGAAATTGATCATAATTGATCACAAATATTCCTTGAGACAGAGACTTTTGGACCAAGGTCATTTTGGAAAGGTCAAGGTCACTCATATACCTTATAATAAAAGTAAAAAGTTCTTTATTTCAACAGGTACTGATCACATATCACACAAATAAGTAATAGGGAAATTACTTTCAAAGGTCACTCAAAGCCATTTTGTAAAGGTCAACATCACTCAGCATAAACCTTATATATGAAAAAGAAACCTTCATTTCAACATTATTTCAACAGTTATTGATCATTGTGCGAGTCATTCGTTATATGAAGTATAGTTCATTGGTTTAAATGCATTTCGGGGAGCATCTATCAGTTTTACTAATATTCTTGTTATTATTATTTTTAAACCCAATTTTCTTTAGAAACAATAGTCTTTTAGGGGGTCTATTTGAATCCTTACCTAACGATACATATTCCTTTGTAATACACAGTATTAGCTAAATTAAACACACCTTGGATATTCATTGGGGTACCCTGGTGAGGAGAAGTAGGCAGATGATCCCGTTGCTGTCAGTGTGCGGTGTACTGCACTGCCTGCTTGTGAAGAACGCAATTATCAGATTCATATTTAATATAATACACATAACAATGACAAGTAAATCTACTCTCCTTACTCAAGAGAGAAATTGTCATGGGAGTGTTATACATGTGTGTGTGTGTGTGTGTGTGTGTGTATATATATATATATATATATATATATATATATATATATATATATATATAAATGATTACTGATATTGTCACGCGTTTTGTACATACAATAAAAATACATATTGTGTACATGTATATAGCACAGGTGATATTGCGTGCTTCTAAGAGGTGCATCTACCAACTCACAAACCTCAAATGAAATCGTACAATCATTGAAACTATGAGTTCACTCATTTCTGACCGCATCGCAAAACATTATATCCCAATTTCCATGTATATCAACAGTTTTCAAACTTCGTTCAGAGACAAACGTCATTGATTTACTGAATCCCCCCCCCCCTTCACTTATGACATTGAGCTGTAAATACATATTACAAATTACATATACCAGTACGCTGGGCTGCAAATTTCGATCAGGGAAGCTAATGTTATAACTATTAAGTTCAAAAGTAAAACCACCGGAAAACCAGAAAAATAACATCCACACGTACCTGTTATAACCATGAAGTTCAACAAAAAAGCAGGGATCTGGAGGCCCCTATAGAAAAAAAAAGATAAACACAAAAAACTTGAACTTACCTTAAATTGACTTATTTACACCAATATTAATGGTGAACGTGGTGAAAAAATAATTTACACGTACCGTTTCCTCATGATGTAGGCGCGTGCAACTTGGTCCACCTAACGTCCCATCTCGGGCAGATTTACTGCACCGTTTAATGAAGGAAAAATTGATTAGCTGCGGTCAGGAATTGCTATAGATAGGTGATTGGAAACTTAATTTAATGAGGTCGTGTCCGATTTGTTTTCGTTATACGTGTAACTTTGGGATCATAAACATTTCGGCTTTGATCTGTCCCTGCAAATTATTTCTTACATTAAGTCGCTGTTTGTCAGAGATCGTGGATATCGTGATTTCAGAGACACCAAATCAACCGGACCAATGTAAACACGGGTAATGGTCTAGTGTCGCGTTTAGATCCCTATCTGTTATCGGTTTCCGTCCGTCCGCCTGTCCAAGTCCTCCTTTAAGGTCCACATTTTCTGTTTTTAATATCTTGCTTTTAGATATTCTAGAAACAATATTCATTTCTTAGCCGATCCGACAGAACATGCATGTAATTCATGAAGAGAAATTTAAGACGCAATGATGATCCTGTATCTACATTATTCATAACTAATATTACAATAATAACCTGTATTATCATGTGTGTCTATCCATAGGTTCTTCATGTAGCTGTAAAAAAAAAAATTAAAAAAAATAAAAAAATAAAAAGGCACATTATTCATTTTCCATGCTACATGTAGCGGCCTTCTTAAAAAAGCTTTTAAAAACTTACAAGTATGCATTTAAAATATTTTAAAGACATAATTCAATTAATTTTTTGAAATTGAACAGTGAATGTATTGAAATGCCTTCGATTATTCATATTATTTTTTGTGAGAAGTAATAGATAATAAATTCTAAAAGCCGTATATTACAACTATGTCGAACTTAAATGTGTTTATACACTCAGTCATATAATTAAGTTATTAAAATAACAACCCGAATTATTAGGTGTCTACCCATGGGTTGTTGAATTAGCTGCGTATTAATGGAAACATTTGCATGTTTTGTTCAGTGGGTAGTAGATCTAGAAGTAAAACCTCGTGTTCAAACACCAAACCAGTAATACCTAGATAGCTCTGTCTATATTTACTGGAAGCACATTAGGAATATGTGGTTTGCTGATGTCTTCGTTCAAAACCATCTACGCTGAATTTGGCATCCCTCTAGCTAATGAGAAAGCAGGTCCAATAACAGTCCTTGCAGTCTAAGTTTCTTGGGTATTGTAATATAGTCAGTACATGTACAGATAAGACGGTTAGTAGAATTCCTTACCTAAACAATATCCATCTGGAGAAATCACTCCTTTAGAAATGTTACGAAAACTAAAAACTACCATGACAGATCTACAATCATTAAAGGGACTCTTATACATGCAACTTTCATGCAACGGCTATTCCACCTGCTAGAGACTTTCAACCGGTCGCGGTTGTGCTGTGGAAGAGCTTTCGTTTCGTAACCGGGAGGTCGTGAGTTCAAGCTCAGCTCGTTTCATGGCGGTCATGGTACGAGCTGGGCTTGAACTCAAACCTAAGATTTTAAAATAGGTAGTGATTGCTCCTTCACCAAACACTCGGCATCTAGAAATGAGAATCACTGGTCCTTAAAAACGGAGGTCCCGCGTCGCGGCAGGCTTTGGCACGATAAAGAACCCCATTGCTATACGGCCCTAAGTGCTAAGCACAGGTCCAAATATTTGTGGCACTTCACTAGTCTTCACCTACAGCTGGTAACGTCTCAATATGAATGAAAAATTCTCGACGGGACGTGAAACAATTAATCAACAGATTTTGTGATGTTAAGAAATCAGACCTTCCTGTGTGGGAAGAATATTTGCACAAAAATGGACAAATGGACTTTATGGATGTTAATTGGTTGTCTAATGATTAAGTCATCCGAAAGTCGGAAAGGCCTAGACATTGTGTTAGATATAATATTATGTTTGATAAATAATATTCTTGTGCAAGATTCATTCTTAGAGTGACAGTTGTCCTTTCTCTCAACAAGAGGGACTTAAAGGAGTTTAAAAACTAATAACTTACGGTCAAAACTGATGTAATTATATGTACGTTATATATAGATTTCGAACACGTACCCATCTACCAATAGAAAGTGAACATGAAATAAACCAAGAGCGGACAGAATTTTTACCAACTGTATTACCATAATTTGGAGATAAATTCCACTATATATATTGAACATCAATGTTGCAAGAATGTACTCCTGGGAGCAAAACTTTTAAAACAAGACGTGTTTGTGAAACACAGATACCCCGTGCGATAGCAGAGTAAATTTGATACTTGTCACAAGGAATACACGAAATATAAAACTCCTAGCATTAATTGTTCCAAGAGTTGTGGTCTAGGTAAAAGCTTTTGCGGGCAGACAAACAAGATGGTGAGATCAAAAACTATGTCTCCGAATCTCCGATTATGGGGGCATTAAAATTAATTATGTATCAAAGTAATTGCGCTTCTTTTGAAATGAAATTGATACTGATCTATTTTCATTAAATGTGCACAATTAATATTGGTTCAATAGATATTTACTCTCGGGACACGTGCATGCACAGACTCGGGCCTGTATACGGCGTGTCCCTGTCGGAATTACCTGACGTACTAAATCTATCTAGTATTTCTTCACTGCCTACCATTGATATCAGAGGCAAACACATTGGAAATGTAAATAAAATATACAGTATCTTTTTCACATATTACAACACATGTAAATATATGCTCAAACCGTGGTATATGTCGATCTCTGTTCAAACTAGCAGATTTTCCTGAGTTATGATGTCAATTATACGTATGTACACATGTCTATTCAACATGCAGTATACACACACAATTATTTCAAGCTGTCTCCATTCAATGTGTTTTGGCTGTTGGTAATCGTGCTCACTTCATTGATCATCGTTGCTTGCTTCTTTTTTTTTTCTACATTAATCTATTACCTCCCTTTTTTATGAATCAAAACCACAATGAAAAGAGGAACAACTCTTGACAAACCAATACACTTGTTTCCAAACAAATAAAAATATATTTCTTAACAGAAACAAGAAATAGCAGCAAATTACAATATTTATTGTAATATATTGACTTGCAGTAATTTCGTTTACGTAGTATTAAGTTATCAACAATAAACCAACCATTTTAATACAATTCACAACTAAATATGGCACTAATTTTATGACACAATCTCAAGCAATATTCTAGTGTACATATATTAAAGACTATAAAATTGTATGGTAATTTGACAAAAAATTATCTTCATTAACACTCAATTCTTTAATCCATGCGAGATACAAATATAGTTGTAAAATCTAAATAAACATTATGTAGAAGGTGGTTTGTTAGGAGACCTGGAGCCATAGGAATCACTGGAGGAAGCTTTCTCTGGCAAGTAAAATTCATAAAATTGCAGATACTTCTTTATTTCTGTAGGCAACGGAAGTTGATCAATGGCAACATCCTTCACAGCGGTCCTCAAACTGTTTCTGATTGCAATACGACACAAACCTTTTAATGAACTCATAGGAAATATCATATCCCATATCCATGGACTAATTTTATCAAAACTGCTGCACAGGCGTAGTTGGTCCAGTTTATTGGCAAGAACTGGATCATTATCGATAGGAATGAATCCTGCCGCCAGTAACAAGTTCCATGACATAAGCTCTTTGCTCCATGGGGTTATGACTTCAGGATTTTCCAGAATTGATTTTGAAAATGAGAGTGACACTAAATTTGTCATTTCTTCCCTTGTTAATGTGGCTCCGTAAGACAGCAAAAGTTTGATTTTATCCACAGAGTTATGGACATAGGCAAAGATAATTGGTTTTTGCTTCCTCCATCCACCTCCTCTATTGATGTCAGCACCACAATCAAGAAGCAATTTTACTACCTCTGTTTTCACATTCACACATGTACATGCTGAACCAAGGGGCGTACACATATTGTCATCCAGCATATTAATATCCATACCTAGATCAATTAGTTCTTTGACAAGTTTTAGGTCACCAAACTGCACAGCAGTGGGAAGAAGGGTGGCTTCTGAGATATCTGCATTAGCATGCAGTAATACCTTGGTAATCTGAACTGGTGGAAAATTATTTGGGTTACTTTGTGCACTGCTCATTGACATTTCCCTACTGTGCCAGTAAGTCCAGAACTTGGCATTCCTGCATGCAACTTTCATGGGGGAATCCCCATTCACTGATTGTACACTCACTTCACAGCAGGACTGAACCAAGAGTTTCACCATATCCACATCATCCGCCTCACAAGCAGAAAACAGTGGAGTACATCCCATATTGTTCATGGCCTCCATATTAGCACCATTTTTAATCAGAAAGCCCAAAATCTCCAATAAATGCTCCCTCTTTTCATCCCTTCGCTCATCTCCTTCACATGTATAGTGCATGGCAGTCTTCCCATCATGGCCTGACATATTCAAATCAGCTTTCCTTTGAGTGAGGATTTTCACAATATCTACATGTCCCATTTTACATGCTAAGCTTAAGGGAGAAATAGGTTCATCTTGAAAAACCATTCTTATCTTATTAATATCAGCACCATCTTCAATCAGTTTTGAGACTTCATCAAGTTTGTTGAACCAAATGGCCTCCAAAAGCTCTTCACACAAATCCATCTGGTCACCATGATTTTGACCATTGTCCTGCCATGTCCCACCAAAATCTGCCATGGCAACCGATTTATCTGCAAAAATTAAATACGCCAAAGTTTACACAACATTCTGATATGCACATGCATGTATCTGACTACAGACAGTACTGTAAATTTACACAGAAGCACATTTCACAAAGTCTTATGAGTCAATATGACTAACACGACTAGTGTAGTTTTTTTTTTTTTTTTTTTTAAAGAAACACTTCAATTTCATCTGTGGAAAATTTCAGAATGATGAAACAGTAAGGGTTCTGGTGTAACATGGGGGTGGGGACCTGTCATCTTGGTGGTGTAGGTAACTTCGGAAACACCTTGACTTTTACTTCTAATAATCAATACTTGGCATCCATACAAAGTTAATTGGACATTTCTATATAAAAATACTGCATGTGTAAAAACAACAACCAAACCAAACCAAAAACAACCCCCAACCCCCCCAAAATAAAAAAAAACCCAACCAAACAATTCTTTTTAACCCCCCCCCCCCCCCAAAAAAAAACCCCTATAAACAAAAAACAAAAAAACTCTCAAGTATTCTCCAAACAAGAGGCAGATGGTTTCCGACACTGAAATCTTTGAACCTCTTTATGTTGTGACCTAATATTCAAGCTTAAAATCATGATACAACATTCAATGACCAATTTTCCTGTGCATTGTTTTGGACTGTGAAGAGTTTATGCAAAAAATAAATATGTAAATCTAGATATGCAAGTAAATAATATCTTAGATTGGATCAATGGAAACAAACACACAAACACAAACTTGCTCAAAAAATCTGTAGAAGCCAGAATTTGCAAACTTTGTACATGTACTACAATATGCAAAATCATGCATTCCCCTATATACAAACTAAACTCAGTAAATTACTCACTTAAATATGTTACGAAATCAAAGACATTAATATACTTCCATACTATCTGATATCAAACCATGCTCCTCCATATCAAGTGTTGCGACCTAGTTGTTGACATTAATGTCAATACAACCTCTGATATGAGGATCTTAGACTGACATAATCTTTTAAATTTCAGCCAATACTTGAAAATCTAATCCAAAATGTCAAAGTAAATAACCTATAAACACAGCAAAAATGAGAGGTAGTTACACCCCCCCCCCCTTACTAACGTGATGGTTCCTTATAATGGAAAAAGGAAAAAAAAAAACCACATAGTACATAAAAGTCATATGTAATATTTAGCCTATTTAAATATTTACATTAAATAATAGCTAACCAAAAAATAATTTTAAAAAAATTTAAGTACCACCACACACCTGTAAAAGTAGTTCTTACTAATATCATCTTAAATTCATTAATTTAATAAATGAAATCTCCAATAATACTAATATTCAATGAGGATCAGAACAAACTAATATAATCCATGATATGTATTTAGCATATTCTAAAAAATATGAGACATCCAATATACTGGAGGATCTCGAATGCATTTATTTTAATTTCTGTGAGATTTAACCCTCAATTATAAAGTAATTAATGCATAACTTATGTTGTGTAGCTAATAGAGACCTAATATTTGGACACAATGTATAAGCAATATTTTGCCTTGAAGTCTAATGAAGGTCAAGGTCATATCTTTAAGTTAAGGTCAATATATCATTTGCCATAAAAAAAAATTCTTTTTTCTAAAAAGTCCAAAATCCTAGATTTTAATTTTCTCTATTTTGAAAAAAAATAAAAATTCTGTATGATTTTGTTCATCTTTTTTTTCTTTCAACCTTTGAAACATGCATTAAAGGGACTGGTTCACAATTTTTGAACAAAATATTTTTTCATTTTTGATGTTGGATATTAAAAGTATAACTCATTTAATGTTGACAACAAAAATTTTGACCTTATGAATGCAAGAATAAAGGCTATATTTTAGCCTTAAATATGTGTTATGTAAACAAAGACTCGAGTCTTTTTATGTAAACAAATAAACAAGTGAAATATTAATTTCATAATATAAAGCATCTTAATTTTGCATAGTCGCACATTTCAACTTTTAGATGACACATTTTACCCGAAGAATGCTTGAAATGTGAAAGTTATAATAAACTTAGATCGATATCCATTTCTTTTGAAAATTTCGTAAACAATAACATACCGCAATCTATGTTTACAAAAGAAACAATGAACTCTTTAAAATGAGCTTCTGTGATAATGTATGACCTTAATTTTTATGTAAATTTTTTTAAACATATTAAACAGTAGATTTTTATCATTAAAAGTGAAAAATATAATTTTGGGGAAAATCGTGAATCAGTCCCTTTAAGAGATTTTTCATAAACATGTACCATTTTTATGTTTAAGATTTGCTATTGATGAGTCATGTATGTTATAATGTACACCGTGGTGTACACAGATATATGAATTACAATATTGAATATATATTTGTTGAGATTTAGTAACAAATACACTGTAGGTCATCTTTATAAACAGTATGTGTTATTAATTTTTGTAAAATCTCTGTAGATACTTTTAACACAGGGCACATTCTTATCACAAATGTTTAATTTCACATTCTCCTAGCTGCACAGTCTGATATGCTTTTTATATTTGAAACTATGTGGACAAAAAAATTATGATAGATTTCTTTAATACATGATGCACAGTAAGTTTTTGTTCCTTATAGTTTCAAAAAAATTGAATCTGAGGATATATTTTTTTACATACCTGGTACATATATCAGTTTGGTACTAAATGAATGATTAATGTATTACAAGTCACTTGGGGGGTAGATCTACCTGTATATTATTACGAATTGAACCAGATAGAGCAAATATAGGAACATGTTTAGAAATAAAAGCATGTAAAACATTAGGGCCTACAACACCGCATGCAAGGTGTCTTCAAAACACATTGACTATCACGCGCGAGAATGAGGTGAAATCGTGATGAATAAATGTTTTGCCTTCATAATATGCAAACAACAAATTCAACATCCAAATGTAAACAACCCTGCAACTTAAGAGATCTAGATCTATTTGCAAAAATAACTCTCTGACAATCCACAGGAGTCAGCAGTTTTATCAATAAGCGAGCAATAAAGTCAAAATAAGTAAACATCTAGCCAGAGAGCGAGCACTTCGTGGGGGAAAGCTCATGGCTACTGTTTTTGCTTATTTTGACTTTAATTCTCGTTTATTGATAAAACTGCCCACTCCTGTGGAAAACCTTATATCTGCATACCTCCATAGGCCAAGGTCTCTTGAAGTCTTTAGAGTGAAAGTCCGATGTCTGGAGTTATTCTACTCCTGTGCATAACATGGCATAATAACCTAGTTCCTATCATTCTTCTAGCACGTGTTCACTGACAATTTAGGCCAATAACACTCGCGGTTTGTTATTTTTCCGGTTTACGACATTGTTTTAAATTCATTGTTAAATCTATCAAAATCTTATTATTTAGCATTTATAAAACAGGCATCAGTTTAATGAGAAAGAAACAAACAACTGACTTAAAATATTTGTATCGTATTATATTCAATTATTTCACGACAACATAAATGTATGGCGGCCTATATCTGTTATATTTCAGAAGAATTCCAAGTTTCACCACATTTCCCACAAACCCTTGACTCTTACATGTACCGTTGAAATTTTCGGGACAGAATGCCTTGACACCGTTTTACAAAAGCATAAAAAATTAAGCACTATACGTAGCGAGTTACGAAAAACTATGATGGTGCCATGAGCGATTTGCTTAAATCGAATAATTCAATGAAATTCTTCCACTAAACATATATAATTTGACGACACACGAGTTCCAACATGGTGATACACAAATGTTGATATGACCTTGGACACTACCGTAGATGATATCTGTATAAGGATGTCTACTGATGATAAAGGGGACCCCCCCCCCCCCCCCCCCCGGATTCTTTTACCGTTCTCGGTCGCTTGTTGTTCAAATTTTAAAAGTCAATGTCCGACATTCCAATCACAGACACCTGAAGTATGGATATTACTACCCACCCACCCCTTTTTAATAATTTTTTTGGTGGCAATAATTTCTCTGAAATGTGTGAATTCCCGGTCTATCTCATCCCTCTTTCGATTCATGTAATCGTTTCACGCTTTTTGTAAGCTTTAGAGATTATACCACTAGAAGGCCAATCTCTAAAGCTTACAAAAAGCGTGAAACGATTACTTGAATCGAAAGAGGGGTGAGATAGACCGGGGATTCACACATTTCAGAGAAATTATTGCCACCAAAAAAAAAATATATTCAAAAGGCGAAGGGGGGGGGGGGTAGTAATATCCATACTTCAGATGTCTGTGATTCTGATACATTGTATTTGTTTCAAAGTATTAACTGCATATATGGTGTTCTTCACACCTAGACACCCAACAAGTTAACTTATTGTACAATAATGTACATATAGTAATAAAGAACAGGGAAATTTCTATTAAAGCCGTGAAACCCGTGGACTCATGGTCAGGTTTTGATAGGCCTCAGAATGTGACTATATTGATCATAAAGTATACAGAGTCGTCCACTTCTGCTTCATATTTAGATATTTCATTGAAAGTAGATATCAACGGCAAACTGACAACTCAACGTTATGATAAACCGGATGATTTCAGCTTCTCCATCGTCAACTTCCCATATCAATATAGCAATATTCCATTATCACTGGCATATGATGTTTATATATCTCCACTGATTCGATATGCAAGAGCTTGTTCTGCGTATGGTCAGTTTTTAAATCGAAGCAAGCTACTAACAAACAAATTGATGGTACAGGGGTTTCAACAGTCTCGTTTAAAGTCAGCATTTCGCAAAGTCTATGGTCGTTATAACGATCGATCTAGTTTGCCATTACAACCTATCATTGGGTCAAATGCTGTGTGACGTGTTTCATACCGATTGTTTGACCGTTTTTGACACACTGATTTTGATTACGAATAACTCCGTTTACCTGATCAAGATATAGGGCTCACGGCGGGTGTGACCGGTCGACAGGGGATCCTCCTAGGCACCTGATCCCACCTCTGAAGTGTCCAGGGGTCCGTGTTTGCCCAACTATCTATTTGGTATTGCTTATAGGAGTTTTGAGAATGACCACTGTTCGTTATCTTCCCCTTTCATATTACATCTTTTTAAAAAAAATCATATTCTTTATATTACTGAACATCGATCCAGCACATAGACCGGCTGAATAGTTATAACGAGTTGAGTGAAATATTGGTCCCTATGTCTATAGATAAGGCCCAATGACTGCGTAGGATGATCCTTTGAATAGTCAATCCGATGCATTTATATACAAACTATACATATAGTTGCGATTTGATATATAATATTGCATAGAGGATTAAGGACTTTTTAAATGCGTGTTTGAATTGTTGCGCACATGAATTGAATGAACAATATGTTTATTCAAATGAATTTAACAGCAATTTTTTATTAACTACCAGCATTAGTTATGTCAGATTTATTGATATCATTATACAGTAAATAAGACTTGATTACTAGGAAGTCACTTGGAGCTCCAAATTAAATGCCGAATAGTTGACCAAAGACAAAATGAACGGTCATTCATAATTTTTAAAAATGAAAATCAGTATTGCGAATGTGTTTATAATGGTAGTTTTTGTCCAGAGCGATAATTTACGGGCATAATTATGAATACACGTCGTTTCTTTTCGACAAACGCAAACATCGAAAACATAATGCACCATATGAATGACAACAGAAAACTGCTATATATTGTAAACAATAGCCTGATTTCTTGGACAATGTCAGGTAGTGTACAACCTAATTTCGGTAAAAATGTTTTAACTTCCCAGAACAGTCTCGGCCCAGCATTCGATATCTGACATATTGGAGAGTTTTCAGTCTCGGAGCATTCGATATCTGACATATTGGACAGTTTTCAATTCATTACTTACTTTCAAGAGCTATGTCATCACAAAATATGTTCAACCAAAATAAAAACTTACGAACTTCACCTCACATATGGAACTATATTAAATGTACAAGCAGTAACTCTGGAGCAAGCGTTTCGGAGATTATTGTCAATATTTGTTAATTCATAAGTATAAATGTATATGATTTACCCTTACGTCTCGGGAGACGATGAGTCTCGTCCTAGTAGGTCAGAGTTGGTCTTGTTGAGGACAGTAATGGGGATGGCTTACATTAATTTAGTCCAATTCTTACATGACAGTCTTTGCCACAGAACTTTGTTGCAGACGTAGTTGGAAGGTGCATATGGAGCCTGATTTTGTTGTCTCTTCTTCTCCAGCTGTTGACTTCTCTCTCTCTCTCTCTCTCTCTCTCTCTCTCTCTCTCTCTCTCACTGCAGTTTCAAGACAGTACGATCGTCCTAAGCGATTCCAATTAAGGTCTTTGGGATAATGCCTGTCAGTTTCAGGTCGCGCTTGCAAACGTCCTTGAACCCCAAGTTAGGACGTTCTGATGGTGGGCATCCGGCTTTCCATACATGGTGCTTTGGAATGCAACCGTCCTCCATTCGGTGCACATGCCCAAGCCAGTGTAAGTAAAGACGTTGGCAGAGTATGAGATGCAAATTGAGAGAGCCAGCTTTCACCAGTCCTCCGATGTTGGTGACCTTGTCATGTCATGTGATGCCTAGTATACGTCGGAGGTTGCGAATATGGAAACTTTCCAAACGATTTTCTTGTCCGGCATATGTGGTCCAGGATACAATGCCGTACAACAGGCTACTGAGCACACATGCCTGGTAGACTCTGAGTTTGGTGTTCAGAGTCAGTTGATTGTTGTCCCACACTCTCTTGCTCAGTTGCGACATCACGGCGGCCGCTTTGGTGATGCGTTTGTCGATTTCAGCATCGAGAGACCCATTGCTAATGATGGTAGAGTCAAGGTAGGTGAAGTGGTCTGTGACCTCAAGTACTTTGCCATTGATGTTGATTCCTGGTAATAAGGGGGGGGGGTCCTGGGACATGACTTTTGTTTATTCAGCCCGAACTCCTTGCAGGCGTAAGAGAACCTGTCCAACAGCTGTTGGAGGGCTTCATCGGTATACGTACTCAGGGCCGCATCATCTGCGGATAGCATCTCCTTTATAAGAACTGTACGAACCTTGGTCCTTATTGGTGTTATTTACAGTGATAAAAATGCCGATATAAGAGGTTTATTCCCTTCATCTTTTAATCAACGAAGATGAGAGAAAAACATTCAAAACTCGTTTTACTGTGTACTGATCAACAAGATCCTAGTTGAAAAACATTCAAAACCTGTAATTTTACCGTGTCAAGATTCTTGTGATCTAAACGATAGCAGGTGTATGTAAAAATTTCGCAGTGACTTGTGATTGATCGTTTATAAGAATAAGTTTCATAATTTTGGTAAAAGCCTCCATGTTCAATATATATATATATATATATATATATATATATATATATATATATATAAAGCACTAAAATGACCAACGACACGAACAACGAGATTGACAATCTCGTTGTTCGTGTCGTTGGTCATTTTAGTGCTTTGTATAATTTTTTGTATTTGACCTTGTATCCATGTTGTGGATTCGACACTCTGAGGTATCGGGTGTTGTTGGAACTTCAGTGCTTTTATATATATATATATATATTAGATCGTACTGATCGGTTTCTCTGCTATGTGTTCTGAGGCAGAGTTTGAGACGTTAGAAACCACATTTAATGTGTGACAAGTCTTCCAACAGTCTGTTGGAATTCCCATGGGTACTAATTGTGCTCCATCGTTAGCTGACCTGTTTTCATATCCTTACAAAGTAGAAGGTATTCAAAAGCTTCTACATGAGAAGAAAATGATTTTGACTACGGATTACTCCTTTAACATGATTGAAATATAGGGAACACGGAGGGTGTGACCGGTCCACAGAGGATGATTACTTCTCCTAGGCACCTGATCCCACCTCTGGTATATCCAGGGATCCGTGATTGTCCAACTCTCTATTTTGTATTCCTTATAAGAGTTATAAAGTTGATCACTGTTCGTTATCTTCATCTTTCACTTTTATTCTGACCATGCTGTATAGTTGGTTGGTTGTTTTACGTCCTGTCGAGAATATTTCATTCAAATTGAGACGTCATCAGCTGTAGGTGAAATATCACAAATTAGACCTATGTTTTGTCGCCCAGGGCCGTGGCAGTGAGATTTCTTTAACGCGTCAACGCCTGCCGCGACACGGGACCCCCGTTTTTAAGGTCAGATCCGAAAGACTCGTGATTCTCACTTCTAAATGCCAAGCGTTTGGCGAAGGAACAAGCGGATCTCAAAGTTCAACCTCTTGCTTACGAAGCGAACGCTCTACCGCTGAACTACCGTGACCGGCCTAACCATGCTGTATAACTTTAGTACGTACTTTACATGTTCTGTGGTAAAGAAGTCCTGAACTTTTGATTCTGGAGCCACGGATTGTACAATCTGGTATAATGCTCGGTATAAACTATACACTCAGTTTGTCTGGAACATGTTCAAGAGTAACAAAGAATATTTTAAAAGATTGCACCATTTTACTAAGTTCTGGTTCCGAAGAGCACCGATAGACCAGCAAATATGGAATTCACAATTCCTATTTACTAAAGATACCAAATACCTATTTTGGTGAAAAATTGTGTAGTGATTTCTGAGAAGCTTAAAATGTTCGACAGTCAGTAATAAGGCATCTGAGTGACGCGGATAAACTAATAAAAACTAAGACACATACAGTAGTTTGAAATCCTAATTTAATAAAAGTGATTATTGTTTTACATATGATCTGTCCTCACACACAAATGGTAAGAGAAGACCGGAGTCACCAGTGAAGTACGAATAATCTTTTTCGGGAACCCAGTTCCATTGTCCGTCTAAATACGAAAGTAATAATCCAAAAGGTTCCTCAACGTCTCGCCAATATTCTCGTTCTCGAAGTCTGTTATATTTCTTTGGAATCCAGTTGGTGTATGTTGCAGTAGAATTGTCATGGAAACTATATTTACCAGGGAAATCTTGTCTTAAGCTGCTTACACGAATATAGAAAGCATCATCAAGATCAAGATCATCTTCTGTTAAAAAAAAGAAAAGTTGAATTTGTAATGTAATGTTTACATTGAAACTGTTTTTTCTTAGGAAAAGGGGGTTTAAAAGATTTGAGAACAGTTACGGGGATAAAAAAAAGGTTTTTAAAAGATTTGAAAGCAGTTGAACAATTGCTGGAAACCACAACGTCAAACTAAACATCATGGTTATTACATTTTGTTTTATATTACAAGTGAATGTTACAGGATATGATTGGTGTGCGTTGTGAAAGCAATCGAATAACGCGTCATGGATGTATCTAGTTAGTTACGATGCATATATCTGCACACCACGCATATGAGATTTAGTTACAAATAAAATAATTATGTAAATTTTAAACATCATCAATTAAGAATTAATTTCTCTTTAAGTTTTAAAGGTTTTTCAATTGAAGTTCTTTACAAATACTCATAAATACCTGGGTGCACCCTTCTGATTCCAAATTTCTTGCCATACCATGTGCCGTACCACATGAGTAACTCTGTATTTGGCGCCACATCTCTTGACGTCATGTAAAATACTAAATCATCACACAGTACAACATTAACCTTTTCCTCCTTGTCATTCCTGGCACAGTTTAAATATCGCAACCAGTTACTTTTGGCCGGGGAGGCACCATCCACAAAATGTGTCATCGCATGTTCATCGTCAACGTTCAGCTGTCAAATGGAGACATTTTGATATCAAAATAAAATGTTATGCACGTTGAAGACAATAGTAAATCGATTTGCATCAGTACAAAGAATATTTTGATTATGTGTAATTGTCATTATCGTAATTAATTGCTAAAATGAAACAAAATCAAGACTGACTTCACATTCAAAACGTACATTTATACCTGTAGTATACACTTTGTATCAAACATTCTATGGATCCCATATTATTCATTATCTTAATATCCCCTCACAATTCATTGCGGGGGGGGGGGGGGGTGTATTGTAACGGGAACATTCTTATGTCGGTGAGTATTTGTGTGAGTGGGTGTGATGCTGGGCGTGTAAACACTTTAGAGGCCACATTTTAGCTCGATTGATTTGATACTTTACACGTTGCTTATCAAGAGAGGAACAACTTTGATCATTTTAGGACCCAAAGGTCAAGATCTCTTCGGGGTTTCGTAGTAAGAGCTTGTAGATACGCATTGCGAGGGGATATGCCCCAACTTGCGAAGCTCTTGTTAACTGTAACATTTAATTTGTGGATTCGCGTTATGGATATATTTACGAATTGAAATCCTACATGGACACATTTATGGTAACAAACGAATTAACAAGTAAACTCATTTGAATGCATGAAGACTTCAAAATTTTAATGTTTTTGAAAATTCGTTCACTCATTTATGCAGCTTTATATGCAGCTTTATATGAAGTGCCATAATTTGCCCATGCTGGGTGTTCATGTAGCCATTTAACATAAGCGAGGTTTATTTCTATCATGCCAACGCGAGACTTCCGTTTTAAAGGTTTGATCCGAAAGACCATCGCTAGCCAAGGGTTTCGATCTGCTACCTTCAGCTCTATCCTTGGCACATTTAGTTGTACATAATGTATACCGCTTAGCACCCACTATCGAATAATCGAACCACGCTCATTTGCATGACGTCATTGAATAACCAATGAAAATGCATGTACTAACAACATTTTTATGATTTGTGCTATGTATTTACATAAAAATATATGAAAGTTGAAATCGTCAAGGTTAGCTTCCCTGCAACCAGAACGAAACCCTAAATGTCGTTATTGATGGAAATGGTGCGTAAAACGAGAAAATATCATTGTCCATGTTGTAGGCTTTATTACACCTATTTAGGTTCATTGTGACAATTACTTCGCAACAATGTAGGAACTTGAAAAACATTGAAAAGTATCGATATATATTTTTCTATAATTCTTCAAATTTGTGCCACTATGTGTATGATTTATTTTCTTGCACGTAGTCGGATGTTAGATGCATTTTGGTTGGTGTGGAGACTTCTAGGTATGTCTGTTAACATAAAAATTCAATTAGACACGAAAGTCAGGCTAAATCTGCCAAGACGACCACCCAAATTTGAGGGGTCCGGGATCACTGTTCCACCGCAGCGTCCAGTCGACCTCAAAATTGAGACACTAAACACTTCACCCAAAAATGTACAGTCTCTCTATTTTCATTGTATATATTGGTTGCATATCATTGTGTACTATATCGCGTTTGAAAATTACTTACTGTCCATCCATACAAATATTCGCTATCGTCAAAGAATTCTTCTCCTTCATAAACACCCAGAACGTTATAAATAGGGACACCAGTTGTCGCCCATGCTCCTAGTCCTGCATTGGGGATAGAAGATAGCTTGACAGAGAAACCGAGGGGTGTTGTTAAGTTGGCCCGGTCGTATTCATTAAAGGTCACGGGAATCTAAAAACAAGATATAGCTATAAACTAAAATAAATGTGGAATTTTGTAATTTGATCGAAATTAAAATTTGTTTCATAGATCAGACATGAAATACAATACTGTATAAATAACAAACTTTTGATTTCAACCTTTAGGAAAAAAGTCCTTTGGAATTTTAGTAAACGATTCGGTGACACAGTGTCTGCGAATTACCTTTGCATTGGGAGTATATAATTCCTCTGTTGATTTCACCTCGCTATATTTCTTGTAAAAGTCACAAACTGGAACGACAGATACAAGTGCCAGTGATCTTTACGTGAAGATTTAAATCCACTGTAACGAAGATATCATAAACACCGCAATTTCATTATGATTATGGATGTTAATCATCCACACCAGTGCCATAATCTTAATGTGACATAACTGACCATATTCGCAAAGTTAGTTAAGAATTTTGTTAACAGTGTAAATGTAACATTCCTGTAAATTGCAACTCTATGACATGCCCATGATTTGAGAAAACAGATTGAACAAAACTTTCGGTGTGACCCATTATGATCAAAACGAAATTGCATGACGTGCTTGCCCGAGTTTAGTCACATGGTTCGTTGGCACGAGCAGAATTTGTGTATTTTCAGATTATCTAACAAGAGTACCACCAACAGTACATAATACACCTGTGAAAAGCTAATATAGGGTGTTTTTCTTACACCATGATTTGTAGAATTTGGCTTCAAGTAGTATCAGCAATCATCAGGATGTGACATAATTTCTTTGCATCGTAAAAACAGACAAACCATGTACTCTTTATGTATTCTTTTCACTTGGCATAAGATGTGTACAGTTTGATGGTCCTAGCCCCAACGATTTAACCTGTATCCTGCTACTACCGTACGACCTTGACATTTGACTTTGAGAAACGATAAGCATCCTCCACTTAGCATAAAGTGTATGTGTTCCAAGTTGGAGGGTCCTAGCCCTAACAGTTCGGTCTGTATACTGCCTACAAGGCTTTCCCACCAAGTGATACTGCGGCCTTGACCTTTGAACTTGCAAAATGATAGGCAATTTGCTTTCAATATGGTGATTAAATGTACCAAGTTGCAATATCCAGGAGCTCACGGTTCGGTTTGTATCCTGCATACAAAGTTTTCTTACTAAGTAATACTACGACCTTGACCTTTGACTTCTGACCTTGAAAAACAATAGGCATCTTCCTCTCATCATGATGATCAAATATACCAAGGTATATTATCCTGCAGCTTACGTTCCGGTTTGTATCCTGTCCACAAGGTTTTCCTACCAAGTGATACTACGACCTTGACCTTTGGCCTCTGATCTTGAAAAACAGTAGGCATCTTCCTCTCATGTACTAAGTTGTAAAATCCTGGAGGTTACGGTTCAGTCTGTATCTTGCCCACAAGGTCCGGTCAGACAGACGGACGACGCCATACCAAAATACGTCCTGTCTTCGACGGCCGTATAAAAATAGCATGCTATTCTCTCTCTCTCTCTCGCTCGCTCTCTCTCTCTCTCTCTCTCTCTCTCTCTCTCTCTCTCTCTCTCTCTCTCTCTCTCTCTCTCTCTCTCTCATCAACAATAGCTGCGATAGTATATCAGAAAATATCAGTATTTTCGTATACTTACATCTTTCACCATGTTTATCTGCGATTGTCTTCCTTTGGTGTGATTTCAACAGGTCCTAAAAAGATATTGTATATTGAACTGAACAACGTTGAAGAAAGCATGCTCATGTCGATACAATAAATAGTGGTAGCATACGTGTTACATGTAGTTACCTCTCGATTTTGTACCGCCAGCTTGTATGTGAAACCTTCAGCTGAAAAAAATAGAGCTCAAACTCAATGTTATGAATTGTAATAATTACATCTCCAACGTTTTTGTCTTTGATGTCTTTAGCTGTAATGACAGCCATTTCCTAGTGAATGCGTTGTAGCTATGAATAAATGTGCGTAGGAATCTTAATATGAAAAAAGAAAATTTCGTTTCTGAAAATGTATTGAGTATGAACTGCAAGGTTTTATGCCGGTATACCATTTTTGTTGCGCTAAAACACTTCATGAAAGGTATGTCGGCGTAAAGCGTCACTAGTTCATACCCTTATGTATTTTCAAAAATGAAATTAATTTCTGAAATAACAATTTTAATGCTTCATAAATTTATCACCAAACAATCTAAGCTCGAGCTTTAACAAATAACTAACACTTTATTGAAGTGGGGAAAAGCCACTTCTGAGAAGTAAAAATTTTAGAGAGTTAAAAAAACAAAGAGCAATAGGCTACTCCGATCACCTGAAATATCTATTTATATTCAATATAATACGTATTAACAAACGGGTTACTATATAGTACTATCACACATCTTTCGATTGCAATTTGTAAAACATTTTAATATCAAAGCCTATATTTACCTTCCATATACTCAGTAAGCATGTTTTCTTTTTCCTCGGAATCTAAAACTACCATTTCTCCTCCAATCTCGTTACAAATCTCTTGAGATTTTGGAAAAGAGGCACCTTGAAGATGGAACGAGAAACACCATTCCCCGACGCTTATAAAACTTTCCTTACATCTCGGAACCCTTGTAGAAACTGGCGGATAGTAAAAAAAAAAAATAATTCGACATCAAAATCGTCAACAGAAATCGAAGAAATACCATTTCATCTTATTTTTCGGTCGTACCTAATGTCAGAACCGCAAGGAACAACATCGCAGTCAAATCCGGGGACCACATGTCGATGAATAAAAGGTCAATTTAAATAAAACTCAATTTAAGGAATCCAAAATATAAAGTTTATACTATTTTATCTATTATAGGCTTGCATATTTCCATGATGTCGAACAAATAAGAAATACCTTTGAATACTACATTTCCGGTTCATTGAAAAAAATCAAACATGTCTGTTGTGACCATGTTTGCATATCAGTGTGATCAATGCTGTTACGTTTACAGTCAGATGACGCCTTCAAATAAATATAAGCATTATTATTTTGTAAATGCTGCGCTATTCCGCCGATTTTTACTGAAAGGTTTTTTTTATACAAGCAAAGAAGCATACTGACGTTATTGATAACGGATAAACATGTGCTCAGACCGTTTAAACAAAAGCTGTTCATTCAACAGTACTTCGAACAATGTAGACAGAAATCAGGTTAGCCAAAATAGATACAACTAACATGCGGCTTCCAATTTTCCACAAACCGATTGCGAGCAATTTCCAATGTTTAATTGATTTACATCGTTATCGAACAATTCATATAAAACTAATTTCAACAATGCTATTAATCGCTGCAGACTGATTTATATAGAAATATATGATTAGTGTCGGCGAGCATTATTTATACAGTTGGTTCAACATGTATTGACAATCCCAGTATATCAATATCAGGTTCTCAGAACATACAACGTGAGTATCATAAAAGTGTGACAGTTTGGACTGTTTACATACTGTGCATGACTTTGTCGCTCCTAGTTATTTATAAGTTTTCCCATACTTTGTTTGTTTCCAATGTTTTCTACTGCATAAATATCCTTTATATCTGGTGTCTACCAAATTTAGACATTTGCAAATTGCAGTAAACATATACATGAGTGTGTCCATTGTAGGTACAAGTATTGCAGAGAAATGACTGTGATGCTTTCTTGCGAAGGCTTGACGAAGGAAGTATAAATCATGTTCAACAAGAAACTTTCCACCATTTGGTCGAATAGAATATGAAATGGTAAAACTCTTTCCAGAGAATTCCAAAATTATCGGGATGAATTTTTTTCAAAATATTTACATGTCAATAGTAAATTATACATACATGTAAAGCGAATTATATCTATCATTACTCAAATTTGTAGTCGAGTATACTCAACTGGTTTTGTGATACCTTCCATATACTAGTTTGTTTTTAATACTACTACTTATGTAGATTTTTTTTTACAGAAATTAATGTAGAATGTAAATATAAGAAATAAATTTTAGTTTTGAAACAACATAAGGGTAGCGCTGACGCTTACTGTTACATACAGGTAACAGTTTAAGGCTTACTGTTACATACAGGTAACAGTTTAAGGCTTACCGTTACATACAGGTAACAGTTTAAGGCTAACTGTTACATACAGGTAACAGTTTAAGGCTTACTGTTACATACAGGTAACAGTTTAAGGCTTACTGTTACATACAGGTAACAGTTTGGGCTTACCGTTACATAAGGTAACAGTTTAAGGCTTACTGTTACATACAGGTAACAGTTTAAGGCTTACTGTTACATACAGGTAACAGTTTAAGGCTTACTGTTACATACAGGTAACAGTTTAAGGCTTACTGTTACATACAGGTAACAGTTTAAGGCTTACCGTTACATACAGGTTACAGTTTAAGGCTAAATAGGGAAAACCAATTTTTCAGAAAAAGTCGTTGTTATTTCAGGTTTCTTTCTTTTTTTTTAAATAATCATTTTGCCGTATATATGCACATGTATATAAAAGAATGAACTTTTTTCAAAAATCTGAAATTCATTATTTGCGATGTTGAAATTAACAATCAAAGTGGACCTAAACAGTGCTCTCCCTATTTTAGCACAATCCTTCAGGACAGGCCTGCTCCTAATATTGAAAGGTTGCAATCTTTTGATTAACTATGTACAATAGGATATTTTAGAGACACCCCTGCCCTGGGGTCGAAATTCGCAATAAACTACATAGAATTATGGAACCTGTTTTTGACAACCTGGTTCATATTCATACCCTCGGTTTTTGAAGTTAGTGTAGCTCAGTCAGCTACACACTGTCACTGTAAGCAGAGGTTAGTGTAGCTCAGTCAGCTACACACTGTCACTGTAAGCAGAGGTTAGTGTAGCCCAGTCACCTACACACTGTCACTGTATGTCGAGGTTAGTGGAGCTCAGTAAGCTACACACTGTCATTGTATGCTGAGGTTAGTGTAGCTCAATAAGCTACACACTGTCACTGTATGCTGAGATTAGTGTAGCTCAATAAGCTACACACTGTCACTGTATGCTGAGATTAGTGTAGCTCAGTCAGCTACACACTGTCACTGTAAGCAGAGGTTAGTGTAGCCCAGTCACCTACACACTGTCACTGTATGCTGAGGTTAGTGTAGCTCAGTCAACTACACCACTGTCACTATATACAGAGTTTCGTTTTTGTCCTGATTCGAATATACCTCGCGCCACACTTTTACATTTTTATAAATTCGCCTTTTCAGCATTTTCCTATTTTTGATATGAAATATATATATTTTTCTTCAATAACCTATTTGATATGCATGCTTCATAGGAAAGCAAATTGTAAATTCCCTGTACACAAACGCAGTCAAGTGGAACTATAGCAAACTTTGTTCAGAGGACAATAATCATTCACTTTGTGTTATTTGACTCAACTACATGTACACGTACATATACATGTATAAAAGCATACCAGGCAAAAATTATTGTGTTTGCCAATGAAGAACTTCTTTATGAAATAGCAGTTATACTCACTCGGAATTCCATTTTCATAATTTTAATATTATGCATCAGTGACGTATTTTATTGTTGTAAGAAAAACTATAAGCAAGTAAACAACTGTGTAGCCTCACAGTTGTAATACCATCACAAAAATATGAAATATTCGGAAATAATAAAAAATAAAATGCATAATGCCACATCGTAGTTAGAGATCTATAATAAAAAGTTTCCTTTTACATGTATATGTACATACTAAAGACATCGCGATATCTGAAAAACAATTTATTGCATTTGTTTGGCCTAAAATAATAAACTATAACGAATATTGATGAGCTTTTTGTAAAGACTAAAACCAAATCCGACGCAATAGATTTTTTTTATTTCCTGAATTGATCCTTTATAGAGTTCAGAGTCATGGCAATGAGGATTCCTTACCGTGACAACACCTGCAGCGAGATGGAACCTCCGTTTTCAAGTTCTCAATCTAAGGACCCGCAACACTCACTTCTCCTTGGAATCATATTACTTAAACATAGGGCACCACCAGATGTGATTTAGCTACTGCGTAAAATGTAAAATGAGTTCTGAGAATCAGGTTTTTTTCTCGTTGTTGGAAATAGTCGTTTCTTAATCCCCATTTGGCTCCACGAATGAAAATAAAAATTTCGAAAACTTAATGTATATCTACAGGACATCACCAATTATTTTTCAAAATGACTTGGCTACTGCGTAAATTGTAAGAGGAGTTCTGGGAATCAGGACTTTTTAAAAGAAAAAAAGTTTTTCGACCCCCATTTGGACCCCGGGGGCAAAATGAAATTTTGGAAACCTTATTGCACATCTACTGGACACCATCAATCATCTTCGAAAACATGATTTGGCTACTGCGTAAAATGTTTTAACAATAATCATTTTCATCCATATGTCGATTCAATATATCTCAGTGAACTTGAAATTAAAGCCGCCACGGAGTTTCTACGTCTGTTCATTCTTAGATAATTTCTTGAACATAGATGTTAAAAGCAAACTTACAACTTAACTTTATGACAAATGGTATGACTTCAGCTTTTCCACCGTCTAATATTTATATCGCAATATTCCATTGTCACCTGCATATGATGTTTATGTCTCTCAACTGATTCGATATACGAGAGCTTGTTCTGCATATGGTCAGTTTTTAAATGCAGGCTACTGATAAATACGTTGATGTTACAGGGTTTTCAACAGTCTCCTTTAAAGTCAGCATTTCCCAAATTTTATGATCGTTCTAATTTACCTATACAACCTGTCATTAGGTGAAATGCTGTCTGGCATGTTTCATACCAGTTGAGGCCGTTCTTGCACACTAATATTGATTTGGGGTTACTTCGTTTACCAGATCGAGATATAGGGCTCACGGTGGGTGTGACCTGTCGACAGGCAATGCTTACTCCTCCTAGACACCTGATTTCACCTCTGGTATGTCCAGCAGGTCGGCGTTTGCGAAACTCTTAATTTTGTTTTCTCTAGAGGAATTATGAAATTGGTCACTGTTCGTTATCTTCACCTTTTCAAGTAAGAGGAGTTATGGGAAGCATGTTGTAGATAAACGCTTTTTTTTCGACCCCCAGGATGAACGTGAAAATTCCGAAACCTTATTACACATCTACAGGACATCACCAATCATTTTCCAAATGATAATGTAGCTAGTGCGTTAAATAGAAGGAGTTCTGGGATCCAGCTTTTGGTTGTTTATAAAAAAAAAAAACCCATCGTGGTTTTTTTTTTTTACACCATTTAATTGAAAATTACAAAACCAGATTGCACATCTACGGGAAACCATATACTGTAAACCATCTTTTATTTGCCGCTACTTTATTTTGCAATTTACCTGTGGTAAACTGGTTCGCGGCGAGTAATTTTCGTCATCGAGCCTTTTTCGAGCATACGACAGACATTCAAGCACTGGTTCGCGAGGAGAAATATTTACAACGATGAGGTTCTCGCGAATCTCGCGAAATTTTCACGCATGCGAATAAGAATTGGCTTACAGTATCATATTCCAAAATATTAATTGGTTACTGCTTAATATAAAAAAGGAGTTTGAGGAAGAAAAAAGAGAAAGACGGTCAGACGAACGAACCAGGGTATGAACAATATACCCTAACTTTCTTTACGAAGTGCAGGTATAAAAATTGTATCTATGTGTATCGTATAGAGCACACTAAAATTATCAACAATAATGAAAGGTGAAGATAACGAACAGTGATCAATCTCATAACTCCTATAAGCAATACAAAATAGATAGTTGGGCAAACACGGACCCCTGGACACACCAGAGGTGGGATCAGGTGCCTAGGAGGAGTAAGCATCCCCTGTCGACCGGTCACACCCGCCGTGAGCCCCACATCCTGATCAGGTAAACGGAGTTATCCGCAGTCAAAATCAGTGTGCCAAGAACGGCTTCACAATCGGTATGAAACACGTCACACAGCATTTGACCCACTGATAGGTTGTATTGACGAACTAAATCGTTATAACGACCATAGAATTTGCGAAATGCTGACTTCAATCGAGACTGTTGAAACCCTTGTACCATGAACTTGTTTGTCAGTATCTTACCTCGATTTAAAAACTGACTATACGCAGAACAAGCTCTTGCATATCGAATCAGTTGAGATATATAAACACCATATGCAGGTGATAATGGAATATTGCTACATAAATATGGGAAGTTGACGATGGAGAAGCTGAAATCATCCCGTTTGTCATACAGTTGAGTTGTCAGTTTGCAGTTAATGTCTACTTTCAATAAAATATCTAAGTATTAAGCAGAAGTGGACGGCTCTGTGGTGTCCTTTATTTCGAGCTCATAGGGATATATCAAATCGACATATGAATGAAAGTTATTATTGTTAATAGACAAAACGTCATCAATATATCGAAATATCGAATTGAAGGCCGCAGCGAGAGATTTTTTCTTTTCACGTAGACGTTTTTGAATAGATTTTGCTTCATATGAATATAGAAACAGGTCACCTAACAAAGGAGCACAAATCGTGCCCATGGGAATTCCAACAGACTGTTGGAAAACCTGATCACCAAAGACCACGAAGATGTTGTCAATGAGGAACTCTAGCATATTTTCTATTTCAACTTCAGAGTACTTGTGCGTGGAATCAGAGTGGTGTTTAACAAAGTAAGTTTTTGAATGACTGATCACTAGATATGAATATTTCCGTTTTCCATTTTTGTTGAAGAAGCAACTGTCTATAATGTCAAAAAGTCTAGTCTTTAATTTATCGAGAGGAATGGTCGTGAATAGTGTTGAAAAGTCATTGGTTTTAATGTTATTGATTTGGGAAAAATTCTGCGATTTCAAGTTTACTAAAAGTTCTTTAGAATTTTTTAGAATCCACATTTGATTAACATCACTTCTGGCATATGAAGTCGCACAGTAAATGAAGTTTCTCCTTCACAGCTGTTAATATTTTCGTGAGGAGCAAAGATAGGGGCTTGGTAGAGCACTTACTGGATCCAGCAATGTATCTTTGTTTGTAAGTTTGTAGTTTAGGAATCCAGTATAGGTACGGTAACTCATATTCATTCGACCCATTGACTGGAATATTAAATGTGTCTAAAACTGAAGCATGGTTTTAAAGAATTTCATCTTTTGAAATGAAGTGTTGTATATCATAAAGGGGAAATAATCCGTGTTTCAATCGAGGCCTAGTTTACTAAAATAGATGAATTGTTACATCATCTGATTTTTTAAATACTTGATCAGAATCGTTTTGTCAAAATGTAATGCATAGCTATTTTTCTACCTTCCTTATTTCACCCAGCACACCTCGATTCATTTGCATGTCTGGCAAAAAAAGCACGAAAGGGATCGTTTTCATTTTAATGTTTGCATGTTTCCATAATACATATAACACCATATGGATGTATTGATTCTGCTTGTAATATAAATTCTTGTCTCCATCAACATTTGGATTTTCCTCGATGTGAAAAAATCCCATTCTGGTTCATATGTATTTACTGAATTCTCTTGTTTTAAAAAAAAATTCTGCATGAGTAATTTATGAAATGTAGAGAATCTTATAATAACTGAATTATAATTACTGTGTTTGGACAGTTCTAAATATTCCCCATTTTCATTTAACATTACAGTGACAAAATGACATCTGTGCTTCTTTGGACCCCTCTATTGATTGCAGTGATGATTTCCAGGATACATGGTGAATCCAAACCTTGCAAAGGTAATCAAGAATTTTTAGATCTAATTAAGAAATTGTTATTCAAACAACTGTTGTTCCATATGTACCCTGTTTACATCGAAGTACATGCAAGCTCCTATTTGGGTCTAGGTCTGTGAACTTCCGCTTAAGAACTACGATGCGCATGATACTTGAAATGAGACATGGTGCATATGTAGCAAAGTATGTAAAGTTCTAATACATATTCTCAAATAATTGGTTATCAAGGGCTAAGCGGTTGTTTAGTGATCGACATATTAAGATGTAAAACAACTATCCTCTTCTTCAAAGGCGGGAATAAACATCTTTTAAAATGAGAATGATGGTCTGATTGATTGATTGATGTTTTCCGCCACACTCAACAATCTCTCAGTTACCTGGTGGCGCCCAGTTTTAATTGTCGGAAGAGAGAACCCAGATACAATGTACCTGGGAAGAGACCACCGACCTTCCGAAAGTAAACTGGGAAACTTTCTCACTTACCGGCGCGAGCGGGATTCGAACCCGCACCGACAGAGGCGAGAGGCCGTGTGATTTTGAGGGCGATGCTCTAACCTGATGGTTCTGAAGTTGATCGTCTGTTTGATATCACATTTCGGTTTCTTGAGTAGTCAACTGTTCGTGGGTGCAAAAAATTGATTTGTTTTAATAAAAATTTTCGAGAATTAACCCTAAAACAAAAATAAACCGTTCTATACAAAGTTTAAAAATTTTCTATCTGCTTTGACTGTGCTGACGCCACAAGCTCCGGGTGAAGTACACAAATGTATGACGCTCATTACCGTATTAGTGAGGGTTCTGTATCGTGCCAACGCCTATCATGACCTCCCTTTTATAGGTCATATATGTATTTTTAAAAAGTCTTGACTTACACATGTACTTGGCGAAGTATTGTTTGTTACGGTGGCGGGTTCAAAAATCGAATCCAGGAACTTCCGGTTGCAAAGCCGGGACTATGAGTCGTAGTGATGTACAGTAGCGTGACATAAATGAGTTTGCAAAATGGCCGACCGCCACGCCAATCACAGTAACACCTGAAATATTCTAAGAGCCTATTTTGTATCAATAACGGAAAATTCACTTACAAATGGAGTTTGTACTTTGTAATATGACCTCGGGTACGTAGCACACTACAAATTGTCCCAGGGAAACTGTTATAAAGGCTCCAAAATTGAAACGAAAGTAGAGAATAACTAAAGAAAATACCGGGAACACCTTTTTATTCAGGAAAACAACGAATGTATCTTATATCTGATTCTGTAGGACGCATGCGAGAGTTTACAACGTCAGCCATTTGCGAACTCATTTATGTCCCACTACTGTACATGTATGTGTTCAAATGAAGGCCTGTATGACAGAATGTCTTAGGGTTTCAGTTAGACATGATAAACCGTTTTCAGGGTTTGTCGGATGGAACGTAAAATAGTGTCCTGTGTCAAGGAACACAATCCCTCTGGTATGCCCTCTGGTATGTAATAGGAGTAGTCCTATTACTAGCCCCATGGCATCCAAAAACTTCAAAACCAGACACGGATTGAACTTACAAGCCGGTATATCGCTAAAATATCATCTCTTTGGCATAAAACCAAATAACCTTTTTCTTTTTTCTTGAACACTTTGCAAACCAACTGAGAATACATTTATAATTAAGCTTCTGAACTTGTCTAGCATTTTGAAAACAAGCACGTTTAAATGTACATACATGTATAACACCTATTCTTAGCAGAATAATTGCTGATTACATGCATTCAATAGAATACCCATATGAATAACAATTCGAATATGTAAAATTTGTAAAATTTGATTTTTAAACATTATGACTCTAGTCATGCAACTACTAAAATTCGCCCCCGATTAGTGTGACGGTTTCTAGTCCTAATGGTTTCAATGTCCATTTTATACAAATGCAATGACAAGGTTATGCTTACTGCAGCAAAAATAGTAGATCTGCTGTTGTCCTCAGTAGAACAGTACTGCTATTGGAGCTTTTATATTTTCAATGTTAATGAAAAATGAAGATAACGAACAGTGATCGATTTTAAAAAGCCTAAAGAGAATACAAAACCGAGAGTAGGACAAACACGGACCCCCGGACCACTGTTTACGAAAGAACTTACGACTAAGACCAAAATCACTTTTTACAATTCATTTTATTCTTTACCTTGATCAGATTGTGGCTTTAATGGGAATAAGAAGAATTTAATTACGTAATCTCATATAAGTATAATCTCACAAAATTAATTAAGTTGACAAGTGTTAAAACTATGTAACATTTTTAGTCTTAGTCGCTCTTTTGTAAAAAGGGGCACTGGACATACCAGAGGTGAGATAAAGTGCTTAGGAACAGTAAACATTTTCGTATTGACCGTTCACACCCGCCCTGAGCCCTATGTCTTGATGAGGTAAATGGAGTAATCCAAAGTCAAAATCAATAATATCTCTGAAATTATTGCGAACAATATCAAATGTGTAATGTGATAAACCAGTAATATTTTTCTCATGAGAAACACTTTAAATTTCAAAGAAAAATCAAATGACGTATATTTCTTAGCGTTAAGATTCCTCTTTGCAAACACCTAATGTGTGTTGTTATCACGTGACAATTACAAGAGTCGTTTCATTGCACGAACTCTAGATTTAAGATGACATCAGTTTGATAGCACTTACATGTATTCACATCTTATTTGCTCTTAGTCATTTGAAATACGATTGAAATTACAACTGTGCTATAAACGTACAAAAATCGCTTGTGTCCGAGGGCCAAACTTCTTTTTGATTAAAACATTTTGATATGTCTCATGAAATACTGGTATAACTTATATTTAGGGGAGTGGGAGCTCATCTTCCATGCACCAAGTGGTGTCAGGGAAAGCGTTCTGGAAACCTGGAAGAGGAAAAACACTAAATGTGACATATTCTCCGGAAACTGTCCATGCTCGATTTACAATGGTTGTCTACCGAATAACATCAGGCTGGAGAAACATACAAGATATCATAGAAAAATTCTGAGGAGTCCTAATATTGATTACTGGGAATGCTACAACATTCAAAAGGTAAATTATACTCTCAACATAGTGTGTATTTCAACAAAGTGATTATCGAGTTTATAATGAACAACCTCAACATACATGTTGATACTGTATACATGGTTATTTTCGCCTTTCTTTATTTGCTGACAGTCTCGCCCCTTTGAAATTTGCCCAGATACAGTTGTGTTAAGAGAAAGATACATGTAGGAGATAAAATGGTTTCTCCAATTCTTAAATTCGTACACTGATGGCAATGGCAAATGGGGCGAAAATAAAACGGGGGCGAACTTTTTCTTGTTTGTATTTATACATGTACAGTATTCTTATCGATGAAAGGTGAAGATAACGAACAGTGATCAATCTCATAACTCCTATAAGCAATACAAAATAGATAGTTGGGCAAACACGGACTCCTGGACACACCAGAGGTGGGATTAGGTGCCTAGGAGGAGTAAGCATCCCCTGTCGACCGGTCACACCCGCCGTGAGCCCTATATCCTGATCAGGTAAACGGAGTTATCCGTAGCCAAAATTAGTGTGCCAAGAACGGCCTAACAATCGGTATGAAACACGTCAAACAGCATTTGACCCAATGATAGGTTGTATTGACGAACTAGATCGTTATAACGACCATAGAATTTGCGAAATGCTGACTTTAATTGAGACTGTTGAAACCCTTGTACCATGAACTTGTTTGTCAGTAACTTGCCTCGATTTAAAAACTGACTATACGCAGATCAAGCTCTTGCGTATTGAATCAGTTGAGATATATAAACACCATATGCAGGTGATAATGAAATATTGCTACATAAATATGGGAAGTTGACGATGGAGAAGCTGAAATCATCCCGTTTGTCATACAATTGAGTTGTTCCCGACTGACATAATCAAAGGTTACATGTAGATTGATATTCATGTCACATGATCGATTTGCTCCACATCCATTATGAAACAATGAATGTTTCAATAAAAAAGTTGAATACCACCTCATAAAAGCTATAGAGAATAAAAACTGAGAACAGGGCAAATTCGGACCCTTGGAAACAAACGAGATGGGAGTGGGTTTCTAGGAAGAGTAAGTATCCCCTGTTGACCGTCACATCCACCGCGAGTCCTCTAACTTGATTGGGTAAACGGAGTAATCTGTAAACAAAATCAGCATTCGACTCCAGGACAGACTGTATCTGCAAACAAGATTATTGTAATCATAGACTTTGTTTAAATGAGAACGTTGAAATATCCTGTAGACTAAGATTAGAAATTGATCACAATTCTGCAGATAAAGGTAAAATATCGTTTTTTATAAAAATAGGTATTTGGTGGTGGCTGATGTGTAAAAGATTTTATTTTTGTTGTTTTCGGTCTATTCAGAACCTAACATGTACAGGATATTGTGGTGAATGAAAAGAATTCATTATGCTAGTATGATATGTTGAACATCATTTTCTAAACTTTGATCCCTTGGGATCCGGGTTAGAATAGGTCCTCAGTACCCCCTTGCTTGTCGTAAGAGATTACTAAATGGGGCGGTCCTTCGGATGAGACCGCATAGAGAGGTCCCGTGTCAGCAGGTGTGGCACGATAAAGATCCCTCCCTGCTCAATGGCCATTAGCGCCGAACATAGGCCTAAACTTTGCAGCCCTTCACCGGCAGTGGTGACGTCTCCATATGAGTGAAATATTCTCGAGAGGGACGTAAAACAATATTCAATCTAAACTTTGATATACTATGCTGTCAACTGATAAAACGTCACATTGTTTACAAAGTGTTAATCAATTCATTTCACAGAAGGTATAAAAATAGAATTGTGGTATGAAACTTGCTCTGAATAGATATAAAACATATACAAACACAATAAAGTATGTATATATCTACAATAAATTACTTGTCAAATGTAATAAAAAACAACTTTTCAATGATATCTTCATTGTAATACATTGTAATACATTTCTCGTTATTCTAAGTCAAAGAAAGATACGGGTTTCTGATTCTGACTCTGATTCTCATAATCATCAAAGAATCTTTATTTTTAAATCGTCTGATTAACCTTAATCGTGGTAATTGAATCTAGTAAGCAGGTGTTGTTTACTTATTTCAATTAAAGATTTTAAATTTATTTGTGCAATATTAGTACAAATGTAATTTATTATACTATCAAAGAATTCTTTCTCCAAAGGTCAGACTTGAGCTGAATACACGGGGTAAAACAGTGGCATTTATAGAATTTAATGGACGCGGCTCCAACTACATGAACTGGTTTCACAACAGCAGAATTCTCAGAACAAGTTGGAAAGACATGCATAAACGTGGAAAATACAATTTCTTCTCCATCGATAGGTAAGCTCTCGTAATTATCTTCATCTTGGTCACATGAGTTACTCAGATAATATATTGCGGTCTGTTGTTGCGTATCTGCCATGTGTTAACATTTGAGCATTTTCAACTTTTAATCCAATACTACTGGAAAACTTTTACCAAGACTTGCATGTAGCATCAATAAGGTAAGGGAAACGAAACTTGTAAATTTTGTGGATTCCAACCCTCAGAGGGCTGAGCAATAAGACCAAAACCAAGCATAAAGTTGATGCTGTTGTAAGACAGTTGGTACCCGCACAAAAGTGTTTGCATCTAAATGTACTCTTCTTCTTACCCTGGAAACTAGCAAAAACAAAAAACAAAAACAAAAAACAACCAACCCTCGCAATATTTTATTAGTATTTGGGAGGAGAAAACCTCTTTCCAACCCCACCCCGATCAATTTCGCTCTAATAGACCCCTACTTCCAATTGGGAAGCTTTGAGTTACTGCCGGAATACCGTTTCGGTCTGAATTTACACATAGAGTCACGTGATTTCAAAGCTTGCCGACGATCGCACAGGTACATGCACGTGTTACTGTATTTATGATTATACATGTACTAGTGGTGGACAATCGGAGAGAGAAAAATCGACAATCGGATTAAACATTTCGATTGATTAATCGAAAAATAATCAAAATTCATTCATTTCAAACTTTAGGCAAAAATATATTAAATTTACTTTATTTTCATCCTAAATTATCTTAATTAGAATAAAAACATTAGAAATTTAGTTATATAACTTTAATTGTTGAATCATTATATTAAAAAGTAAATGAACACAATAATGACTCGAAAACATCAACAAAACAAAACACCAACCAGCAATTCAAGTTAAATACTTGATGAACTTCACTGGATTTCAGTACATAGAAAAATGTAATGCAGTGAATTCACAAACTGAAACTTTTCATCAACTCTGCAGTGTTATAATGTGATGCAGTAGTCACCAATATGACAAGGTTTTGTTTAAGGAGACAAGTACGTCTACATTTTTAGACTTTAGTCTGCACCTCCTTTTGCTTACAATCTGTCCACACAGATTGAAACACGCTCAAATGATACAGAAAATCCTGAAACTGGCTAGTTTGTTTATTCTAGGAAACTGAGACCATGATCCCCTTTAGCAATTTTTGCCCCAATATACCTATGTACTTCATTCTAAACAGTCGATTCTGAGTTTATTACACTCTTTACAGTACAAACTACAGCTAGCCATTCGTCTGTATCAGCTGATTAAATGTTTTACAAGATTGCTTAACATCCTAAAAGATTCCTTGTAAGCTCCTTGCCTCTTTCAAATATGTCACAGCAATTGGTAATACTGCTTCAATATTCTCTTGTGTGCTTGCCTTCATCATCACATTTCTCTTTCGTGACACTAACTTGCATCTTATGACTGAAGACTTCCTCTCTCAGGTATCTGTAAGCAGAATCTCTCTGATCAGGAGCAAAGTCTAAATCCTTTGTGAATGAATGGAATCATTATGCATGCGAATGTAAATTGATCAGATGTTCCTCTCCTGTATATTTCTTCCTGCATCTTTCCTTCACACGCCTAACAATAGGAATGTCATCCTCCGATATCTTTATGCTAGTTAGAAAATTTGTGGTTATTGGAAGAACTTTGTGTATGGTAGATGTTTTGTCTTTACATAGTATTGTGGTAACTTTCTCAAATGGAGCTAAGAGAGACACAATGATTTCAATTATTGTTTGTTCTTAAAATGTAAAAGCAGTTTTTGATGGTTAGTTAAGATAAGGTTATTGGCTAGAGACATCAATACAGAAAACTGTTCATTCAATCGTTGAAGCATGTATAAAGTGGAGTTCCAGCCTCACAACATCTATAATAAACTTGTGTCCTATCAAATGTTCATGTTCAGGCTATCCACCGAGACTTTCTGTTTTTCAAGGACGAGGTCTGTGATGCTAGATGATTGATGGAAAAAAAAAACTTACCAGTTTGCGAGCTTTTCCAAGTACTTCTCTTAACTCATGGACATAAAGAGAATTTTTGCAAGATTAATCTTGTGTCCCAAGCAACCAAATCTTTCCCACTTATTTATATCATATACTTTCTTTTCCTTAGCAGCGTTACCTTTTGTGCAATTTAGGTTTGAGAATTCTCACTTTGCCTGTGTACCTTTCAATAGGCCGTTGTATGTTGTTATGTTTCAGTAGTCCTCCAGAGAACACCGTGAGCTATATTGATACTCATTCTTACTTTGTAGGGAGACTCGCTTAAGTAGAAAATTCTTTATCAACAAGCATTATGGGGGCTGCAATCGCGATACTGGGTGGTTTGTTGTTTCGGATGCTAAAAGACCCAGACCTTGTAAATGGGAAAAAGGAAGGTCGTACCCTGAATTTTTATACAGCAAATATGGAAAGGCGACAACTTGGAATAAAATGAGTAATACTTTTGTCGAAGTCTCTATATCTTAGATATATTTCAATCCATGAATTTAAATGTGATATTTCCCGAATTCTAAAATATAATCTACATATAATATAAGAAAAGAAAATAACTGTTTATTCCAATTCAATTATAAAAAGTATAAACGATGAAAAGATCAAAAGTTATTTTAAAAAGAAAACATAGGCAAAACTGAGCCTGTGCTTTTCTTATATGCATGTATTTACCAGAATGTATTCAGGATTTGTCCAGATTAATAATCTGCTTATTTTCTTCCAGAGTTTGCAAAAGCAGATGTTCTCAATATCTACGTCAAAAGAGCATAATATTTGCAAAATTGTAACAAGTTGGTCAACAATAAAAACTGTTGCAGCTGATTGTGTAAAACTTATTTCATTCATATATTTTGTGCACGCATGTTTATTTCCATCAAGGGTGTTCAAATGAAGGTACAGCTACTGCTATATTGGAAAAAACAAATAACCAAGTAGGACGCTTGCCTGTATTTGAAAGAAAGAGTAACAAGAACTAGTTGTCATTACATATATTTTTAATGCTTTATTTCTTTCATATGATTTCTTTTCTCTCTTTCTTAGCCTTCTTTACTATCGTCTCCCTCTTTTTCAGTCTGTATACATGCGTGCAGGAAATCGTTTATTTCATTTCAGTTCAGCAGGTATCGACACCTTGGTTTCAATAATTGATGGGAATTAAAATATTATCTGTAAATTGTCAAGGTCTAGGCGATATCGCAAAGCGAAGAGATATTTTTAACTATTTAAGAAGTCTAAACTATAATATATATTGTCTTCAAGACACCCATTTTTACAATGAAATAGAGAATGATGTGAGGAATATGTGGGGATACCAATTGAATGCTACTTTAGTTCCTTTACTTCGAATTCAAGAGGGGTAGCAATACTTTTTAATAACAATTTTGATTTTAAAGTATGTTTGGAAAAGGGTGATAAAGATGGAAATTATCACATACTGAAGGTATGTATAGAGGGTCATGTGGTTGTTTTATGTACAGTATATGGTCCAAATACTGATTCACCAAATGTTTATGAAAATATCCAACAGTCCATTGAAGAAATGAACTGTAGTAATATCATATGGTGTGGATATTTCAATTTAGTATTAAATCCACAACTAGATTGCTATAATTACAAATCTATTAATAACCCAAAGGCTAGAGAAAAAGTACTAGAAATTATGGAAGGATATAACTATATGGATCCTTTTAGACAACTCCATGAATCGCTTCGAAGGTACACATGGAGAAAGAAAAACCCATTTAAACAAAGTAGATTAGACTTTTTTATCATGTCCGAGTCATTGCTACCTTGTCTTAATACATGTACAGTTGAACCAAGTTACAGGTCTGATCATTCTATGATAACATTGAATTTAACTTTCAATGATTTTAAAAAGGGAAGAGGCTTATGGAAATTCAACAATTCTTTACTTGGTGATAAGGAATATCTAGATTGTATCAGAGAGGTTATTTTGAATTTGAAAAAACAATATGCAGTTCCTGTTTATGATTTTAATAATCTTGATGCAGTGTCAGATGAAGATGTATGTTTCACAATTAATGATCAGTTATTCCTAGAAACTTTACTTATGGAAATAAGTGGAAAAAGCATTTCTTACTCTGCATATATAAAAAATAAACAAGTGAAAGAAGAAAAAAAATTAATAGAAGAAATTAAGGTTTTAGAACAAAATAGTTCTGAACACAATATAGAGGAACTAAATGAAAAACAACAAAAACTGGAAAAACTCAGAAACCATAGACTTCAAGGAATATATGTAAGAAGCAGAGCAAAATGGACAGAAGAAGGAGAAAAACCAACACATTATTTGTGGTTTAGAATCAAGAAATGTTACTAGTGAGATAATTCCCAAACTTATAAAAGATAGTGGGGAGATAATTCAAGACCAGTTTGAAATATTGGATGAAACAAAGCAATTTTATGACAATTTATATTCAATACCTAACCAGGAAATAAACATAGTTGACTTAAGTTCGGAATTAAAGTATGAGGATATTCCCAAGTTATCCAGAGAGGAATCTATGCTTTTAGAAGGTAAAATTACATTGAAGGAGGCTTCTACAACACAAAGTAAAATGAAAGCAAATAAATCACCAGGCTCTGATGGGTTCTCAGCTGAATTTTTTAAGGTTTTTTGGAAATACCTTGGTACATTTGTTGTAAGGTCTATCAACTGTGCATATGAAAATGGCACTCTGTCAATAACACAGAAACGTGGAATTATTACACTTTTACCTAAAGGAGACAAACCAAGACACTATCTTAAAAACTGGCGTCCAATTACACTTCTGAACACTATATATAAAATAGCTTCTGGTACCATTGCATATAGATTAAAGATTTACTTGGATAAACTTATCAATCCTGATCAAACTGGCTTAATTCCTAATAGGTATATAGGAGAAAATACTCGACTAATTTATGATATTATGCAGTATACTGAAGAAGAAGAAAACCCAGGTCTTTTACTACTTATTGACGTTTGAGAAAGCCTTCGATACCCTCGCATGGAATTTTATACAAAAGACCTTAACTTATTTTAAGTTTGGACCTGATATTCATGAATGGGTGAAATTATTCTATCATAACATCATATCTACTATTAACCAAGGTGGCAATCTCTCAGCATCTTTCAATATTCAAAGAGGATGTAGACAAGGTGATCCTTTATCACCTTATATCTTTCTTCTTTGTGCAGAAATTTTAGCTATACAAATAAGAGAAAATAAAAGTATTAAAGGTATAACTATAAATAACAATGAAAAGAAAATTTCACAACTAGCCGATGATACATCAATTATACTTGATGGTAGCAAGGAATCTCTTCTAGAAACAATAAAAGTATTGCGACACTTCTCTGAAATGTCAGGACTAAAGTTAATTTTTCAAAAACCAATACAGTATGGATTGGATAAAAAAAATATAGTCAGGATACCCTTTCTAAAGACTTTCATCTGGATTGGGGGATTTGTAAGTTTACTCTACTTGGAATTAATTTTGATGTAGAATTACAGAACATGTCAAAACTAAATTATCAGCCAAAGCTAAACAGAATAAAATCAATCTTAAATCAATGGGAGAAAAGACATCTGACACCAATAGGAAAAATTACTGTTATCAAAACTCTGGTCTTGCCTCTATTAAATCATATTTTTATGGCAATTCCAAATCCTGATGACAGCTATTGTAAAGAATTAGATAAACTATTCTTTTCTTTCTTGTGGAGCCATTCTCAACATAGAATTAAAAAAGAGGTAATCGTAAAGCAATATGAGGATGGTGGGTTAAAAATGATCAATGTAAAGGCTTTTGTAGCCTCTTTAAAATTGTTTTGGATGAGACAACTCCTTTTTTCAGATAGGGGTTTGCATAATTTCATACCAAATTTAGATCTGAATAAAGTTACTACATGTGGAATAGAATACATAAAAAAAACATAAAGACATCGCTGAAAAACAAATTTTGGGTTGATGTATTTGATTCTTGGATTGAGCTACAGCATAAACAAAATCCATTTACAGTAACAGTAGATATTCCAATATTTTATAATTCTAACTTTCTTGTGGGTGGGAAAGCATTTCTTAATAAATCCATGTTTAACAATAATATTGAATACCTTAATGACCTTATTGATGAAGAGGGTTTGTTCCTGACTTATGAATCTTTCTGTAACATTTATCCAAAAGTAAAAATTAATTTTTTAGAATATATGAGTGTCATAAATGCTATTAAAGCATGGATGAAAAAAGTCAAGTTTGATAAAAAAAAAAAAAAATTAATTAAATTAACAAACCCTCTGATTATGTCGAGTATATACACTCTTCTACGATGCAAAAAATCAAGACAATTTTTATACTCTTCTCAATTAAAACTGCACAGAACCTACTGGTAAAAGAAAGTGGAAAGAAATATTTGAATTAAATGACACAGAATGGAAAATGATCTTCAGATTGCCCTTTAAAGTTACAAGTAATTGTAAACTGCAGTGGTTTCAATACAGAATTCTGAAAAAAAAATTTAGCTTCAAACTCATACTTATTCAAAATCAAAATTAGAGATGATAAGAATTGTACATTCTGTCAGATAGAAGAAGAAACAATTGAACATTTGTTTTGGGAATGTGATAGTGTTCAGCATTTCTTAAGAGAATTTAATAATAAATAATAATAATAAAAATACACTTACATAGCGCCTTATCTAAAAATACTCTAAAGCGCTGTACAACATACTAAAATTTACAATTGTTAATTAAAAGAAAAACCATAGAATACACAACGAATAATCCTTACACATATAAGCATGAATGCAACATTATGTCATAATGGATAAAAAATGGATATAAAATTTGAATTTTGTTTTGAACATAAGACCAATCTTCAAATATCAATAACAAAAAATAATTTTATTTTAGGATTTTGGATGAAAAGAAAAGTATACAAAATAATCTTGTTCTTTGGCTGAAATATTATATCTATACTATGAGGTGTAAAGGGAAGACACTGAATGTAAATGTTGCGATATCGCTAATGAATACATTTTATGAAACTCTCAGACATATTGCAGATAAAAATGGTGAAAAAGATTTGTTTGACACCTGCTGGAACCGCTGGAATCAATTATTTCATTGAGTGTTTGTTTGTTGTTGTTTATTTTTTTTTTATTTAATTTTTTTTTTTTTTTATAAATTTCAATATATATGTACCTTTTTAAAATATATTAAATAATGACTGAATCTCTCTCTCTCTCTCTCTCTCTCTCTCTCTCTCTCTCTCTCTCTCTCTAGAAAATAATATATACATATACCTTTGATAGTTTCTTATAAATATTTTGTACAAGTTTCTTTGCAGAATGTATGTATATATATACTGCATGTATGTTTAATAAAAATAAATATAAAAAAATGTTTGTATATTACGATCCATGAAAAGTTTAAACGAATTTATTTATCACTCATACGATATTTTGTCCGTCTTCCACAGTATGTAGTCCTACGCGTTACGTAATGTGCATAGGAACTGGATCAAGGCGACATAATTCCCAATAAATCAATATTGTAAAAATTGATGGAATTGACACAGGTGTTGTTAAATTCTTCAAGCCTGTCCCTTTCATTTTCTAGCCTAGTTATCGTCATGGTATGGGTTACTTCGTTTACCCGATCGATATATAGAGCTCACGGCGAGTGTGACCGGTCGATAGAGGATGCTTAACCCTCCTAGACGCCTTATCTCACCAGGGATATCCAGGGGTCCGTGTTTGTCAACTCCTTATTTTGCATTCTATATAAGACTTATGAGATTGTTTTTCACCTTTTCATGTAAGAGGAGTTATGGGAACTATGTTGTACAAAACGTCGTTTTCTACCTCCATTTGGCCACCAGGGTGAACATGAAAAGTTCGAAACCATATTGCACATCTACAGGACACCACCAATCATCTTCCAAAAGATAATTTGGCTAGTACGTAAAATGTTAGAGGAATTCTGGGATACATTTTATTTGTTTTTTTAATTAAAAAAAAAACACCCAAAAACATCGTTTAAGAACCCCATTTGCCTCCCAGGATAAAATTGAAAATTAAAAAACCTTATTGCACATCTACAGGACGCCATTTATCATATTTCAAAAAGATTAATTGGTAACTGCTTAAACTAAAAAAGGGGTTTGAGGAAGAAGAAATAGTAAAGGCGGGTATAAAGATTGTATCTACATGTACATGGAAGTTGAAGATAACGAACAATGATCCATCCCATAACTCCTATCAGCAATACAAAATAGATAGTTGGGCAATTACGGACCCCTGGATATATCAAAGGTGGGATCAGGTGCCTAGGAGGAGTAAGCATCCCCTGTCGACAGGTTACACCCGCTGTCAGTCCAATATCTTGATGAGGTAAACAGAGTTATCCGTAGTCAAAATTAGCGTGCTAAGAATGGCCTAACAATCGGTACGAAACATGTCAGACAGGATTTGACCCAATGATAGGTTGTATTGCGAAACTAAATCATTATAACGACCATAAAATTTGCGAAATGCTGACTTTAAACGAGACTGCATCGTAAAACGTACACTAAAATTATTATCAATAATAACATTAAGTGTTGTGTATCACAAATCGTGTTTTAATCACGGCCTAGTTTAATGTTATATCGTCTAATTTTTAAATACCGGTATATGGACAGATCTTCTTCGTCAAGACGCAATGCATTGCTACTTTTTCTACCGTGCTTATTCTACCAGCACACCTCGATTCATTGCATGACTGGTAAAACAAAGTACAATAGAGATCGTTTTCATTTTAATGCTTGCACGTTTCCAGCCTACATAATTATAGCACCATATGGATGTATTGATTCTATCTGTAATATAAATTCTTGCCTCCATCAACATTTGGTTTTCTTACGGTATGAAAAAATCCAATGCTGGTTCATATATATTTACTAAATTCTCTCTTTTGCTTTTAAAAAGAATTTTCTGGGTAATTTATGAAATGTAAAAAATCTCATAATAACTGAATTACATGTTACTGTATTTGGACAGGTCTAAAATTCCCCATTTTTATTAAACATTATAGTGACAAAATGGCATATGTGCTTCTTTGGACCCCTCTATTGATTGCAGGGATGATTTCCAAGATGCATGGTGAATCCAAACCTTGCAAAGGTAATCAAGAATTTTTAGATTTAATTTAGAAATTATTATACAGACAACTGTTGTTCCATATGTGCCACGTTTGCATCGAAGTACATGCAATCTCCTACAGCTGTATTTGGGTCTAGGTCAGTGAACTTCCGCTCTAAAACTACCATAGACTTGATACTTGAAATGCGACATGGTGCACATGTAGCAAAGTATGTAAAACTTATACGGTACCAATTTTGATGCACCAGATGCGCATTTCGAAAAATAATGTCTCCTCAGTGATGTTCAACCGAAATGTTTGAAATCCGAAATAACTATGAAGTTTTAGAGCTAAATATAGCCAAAAACAGTGTGCCAAAAAAGTGGAGCCAAATTCGTCTAAGGATAACGTTCTAATGCATGTTCTAAGATTATTGGTGATCAAGGGCCAAACGGTTGTTTAGTACTCGGCAGAACAAGGTGTACAAGAATGTTCTTCTTCGAAGGCGGGAATAAACAAATTTTAGAATGACAATGATGGTTTGGAAGTTGATAGGTGGTCGTCTGTTGGATACCGGTATCACATTTCGTTTTCTTGAGTAGGTATTTGTATGTGGGTACAAAAAAATCAATTTCGTTTAGAAAAATTGTTTCGAGAATGTTTTTTGGTTGGATTTCAAATATCTTATGCCCGGATTAACAAAGAATGAACTGAATTTGAAGGCGGGTTTTAATGCTCGTTTGTTTGTTGTTGTATTTTAATTTTTTTTTGCATGGAAAAATTTATGAAATCTGGACTAAAATAGTTAAAGCTGTATGACCTGATGTTCATGTATTATTTTTGTGCATTATTACTTTAAAGCAGATCAATTATTTTATAAAGTTATTAACTTTCCCTTAATTACATGCTTGAAAACATCTGCATGTAAAAGAAAACAGTGAGAATATTATTTAGAAAGTAAATAAGTGTGGTACATATATAAATCATCCCATAATAGACGTCTGTATATAGACCCACGCGCGTCAGGGGAATCCCAACATGATGTATTAACTCGTCTAGTTTTAAGGCTGAAAGAGCGTAAAACAAAGAATTGCTAAGAGGTACTTGATATTTTTATTTCTATTAAACTTATGGCACGGTACTGTTGTAACAAAATACACAGCTTTACACAGATAAGACCACCGCTGATCTGAAAGTTTGAACTGGTCACGTGACTATCACTTGAAATGGCAGAGTAACGCGGTTATTTGTAAACATCGATTTAAAATCAAATAATTTGGGTTGAAACAGGTGAAATAATGTATGATATGTCATACAGCCTCATAACTACATACGTGCGATGATTTAATAGCGTTTTTACGAGATGGAAAAAAATATTGTAATTCGGACCATACAGCTTTAAGATAAGTGATTTTTAGGTGAAGTATAAGCCATCCAAATGGCCTATTGGAATCAGTGTCTGCCAGTGGTTTGGCTTCTTTAACACTGGAGCAATTTCAAGTTTTCAAAATCACCATGGGGAATGCTAACCATATTCGATGTAAGGCATAAAATTCCACGATCTCCTTCGTTTTGGGTTCTTTGGGGGTAGGTTAAAAAATTGAAAATAATTAAACCTAAAACGAAAAGAAATCTTTCTACACAAAGTTCACAAACTGTGTATCTGTTTTGTCGGTTGTTTTACGTTCCATTCATTTAGATTATGTGCCGACATCATCAGCTTCAGATGAAGTACCACAAATTATGTATGACGCTCAGAGCCGTTTCAGTGAAGGTTCTGTATCGTTCCAATGCCTACCGTGATCTCCCCTTTATGTGTCATACATGTATCTTAAAAACTCTTGAATTACTTTGCGGAATATTGATGGGCACGGCGCCGGGATCAAAAATTGAATCCAGGGCTTCTGGTTGCAAAGCGAGTGCCCTAACCATTAGACTACCGGGACCATGAGTCGTAGTATTTGTTGGTGTGTTTTTGTTTTTTTTTGTTGCTGTTTTCCTCCACACTCAACAATTTTTCAGTTATCTGGTGGCGCCCAGTTTTTATTGGTGGAAGAGAGAACCCAGATACAATGTTCTTGGGAAGAGACCACCGACCTTCCGAAAGTAAACTGGGAAACGTTCTCACTTACCAGCGCGAGCGGGATTCCAACCCGCGCCGACCTGAGTGAGTCGTGTTCAAATGAAGGCCTCAATGATAGGTTTGAAATTCAGAATGTTAGGGTTTTAGGTTCGACATGATACACCGTTTTCATGGTCCGTCGGATGGAACGTAAAGTAGTGGTCACAATCCCTCTGGCAGGTAAAAGACCGTAGTCAAGAGTAGTCTTATTACGAGCCGCACGGCGTCCGATAAACTTCAAAACCAGACACGTATTGAACTTACAAGCCGGTATATGCCTAAAATATCGTCACGTCGGCATAAAACCCCGAATGAATAAAACAAATAACAATTTTCTTTATTCTTGAACACTTTGCAAACCAACTGGGAATACAGTTATAATGAAGCTTCTGAACTTCGGAAAATGTCTTAACATATTGATAACAAGAACGTGTAAATGTAAATATAACACCTAAAGCAGAATTATGCTGATTACATGTATTCAATGAATAACAATTGGAATATATATATATCATTTCTAAACATTAAGACTCTAGTCATGCAACTACTAAACTTCGCTCATGGATAATTTGAGGGGTTTTAGTCCTAACGGTTTCAATGTCTTTTCTATACAAATGTGATGACAAAGGTTATGCTTACTGCGGCAAAAATAGTATTTCTGCTGTTGTCCTCAATGGAACAGTACTGTTCTTGGACCTTTTTATATTTTCATTGTTAATGAAAAAGTGAAGATAACGAACAGTGATCGATTTTAAAAAAAGCCTAAAGAGAATACAAAACTGAAAGTAGGACAAACACGGACCCCTGGACATATCAGAGGTGAGATCAGACAAACACGGACTCCTGGATACACCAGAGGTGAGATCAGACAAACACGGACTCCTGGATACACCAGAGGTGGGATCAGACAAACACGGAATCCTGGATACACCAGGGGTGGGGTCAAGTGCTCAGGAGGAGTAAGCATCCACTGTTATCTCTAGCACAATAAAGTCTCTTACTGATGATGTACAGACTTATTTCGGTACCTGTCTATTTCTTGCTTTTTACATTGCTGTGCTTTTAAAGATAATTATATTCACATGTACACATGAATTCAACGTACCAACTAGTACATGCAACTATTGATATTCTATGCCCAACTTTTTAGTTAGCAATGGTCTAAAATATCCTTTGTTTGCAGCCCCATCCCTTTCGGTTCACTAAATAATATTTCACTTCATTAGATTTGAATTAAATCATATACTGAAAATCTTCTGATCTAATTTACCGGTAAGACAACCCTAATCAAATCTAGAAATTAATGGCACCCGCAGGGTGAAGGATTCAGGCCGGCCGCAGGGTAGAGTCATAGCATAGGGTTATGGTTTATACACTGGAAATGTTTCTTTATTCCTTCACTTTAGCTGACAAACTATGAACATACAGGCCAATGTCTCTATCAAAATCATGACAATCATGCACCAGAGCGGGGCTATAATTATTACACGCTGAAAATGCATAAACACTTTATGATATATCATTGCTAGGATTTTATTGGTCACCATATGGCTAATGTTGTATGTGTCCTCAGCAGACAGCATTCAAATATTAGGATATATCATTCTAAAGGCAAGGTATCGGAGAGGGAAATTCGAAATGTGAGACAACCGGTGGGTGATCACGGAATGCAAAACATTGAATATCATAAAGATTCTTATGAAGCTTGTCATTTGAAAGGTTGTGCAGGGTAGATATCCTCTATGATCATTTGAGGGGCAGAAGAGGTCAATAAGTGTACAAATTTGCAAAGGCAACGAAAATTTCATGGATTATTTTCCTCATCACAAACACTTTTAATTTCAAACAAACATGATGTCCATTTCTTTGCGTGAAAACACCTAACGTCTTATCACGTGACGGCTACACATGTCTTGTTCATTGCACAAACTCTAGATGTAAGATGACGTAAGTTTGATAGCACTTATTCACATCTTATTTGCTCTTCTTCATTTGAAATACATTTGAAATTACAACTGTGCTACAACTTTAAAAAATCGCTTTTGTCCGAGAGTCAAAAAATTCATATAAATCAAATATTTCAGTACGGCTCATGAAATACTGGTCGAACATAATTGTAGGGAAGTGGGAGCTCATTTTCCATGCACCAAGTGGTATCGGGGAAAGCGTTTTGGAAACTTGGAAGAGGAAGAATACTAAATGTGACGTATTCACCGGAAACTGCCCGTGCTCCATCTATAATGGTTGTCTACCGAATAACATCAGGCTGGAGAAGCATACAAGATATCATAAAAAAATTTCTGAGGAGTCCTTATATTGATTACTGGGAGTGCTACAATATTCAAAAGGTAAATTATACTCTCAAAACAAAATATATTTCAACAAAGTGATTATCGAGTTTACAATGAACAATTTCCACAGACACGTTAAATACATCGGAATGACATAATCAAAGTTTAGATTATTATCCATGTCGCATGGTCGATTTGTTCCACATCAATTATGGAACAATGGTTGTTTAAATGAAAAAGATGAATATAACGAATCAATCTCATAAATCCTATAAAGAACAAAAAACGAGAACATGACATACGGATCCATTGAAACAACGGAGATGGGATTAGGTGTGTAGGAGGAGTAAGCATACCCAGTTGATAGGTCACGTCAGCTGTGAGCCCTTGGCCACATTTCAAAGTGTTAAAAAATGTCTACGACATTTGGGTCATGGGATCAATTGAGGGTCCATAGTTCATTTCTAGCAGCAATACTTCTATCCATTCAATTTTCAAACGTTTTAAAATCGCTGCCAAATATTACGTTCGTCGGATTTCAACCCAATTTAGTTTGTAGAGTTAATTGAGGACCCCAAGTCCATTTCTGGCATCAAAAGTTTGATCAGGGTCCATTTCCGACATGTGGAGGTGTTCTTGGACATTCGTGTTGGCATTCCTACACGGTTATAGGTTGTTTTTATTATTCCTCTTCTTTAATACTGGACTTGTCCACGCGATTTTATGAAAGTGCTTCAAGAGACCCGATTCAAACTTTGTGAGCTGATAGGGGCCACGAGGAGGGGTGCAATCACATTTCGAAATTATCAAAACAACCGCCAATGCGAAATGGCTGCTAAAACCTGTCAAAATATCAAGGTTGTCGGATTTCAACCACATTTTATTTCTAGAGTAATTTGATGACTCCGAGTCCATTTTCAGCGTCAAAAAATTATTTTGTACCGCCATTTTCCGAATGGCCGCAATGTACAGAAATATTTGAAAGTGTTAAACTGTCTATGACGTTTGAGTTGTGGGATCAATTGAAAGTCCATAGTTCATTTTTAGCATCAATATTTCTTTTCATTTCATTTTCTAATGTTTCAAAATGGCTGCCAAAATATCAAGGTTGTCGGATTTCATCCAATTCTAGTTTCTATGATTATTTGAGGATCCAGAGTCTACAGAAGCATATTGTCAATTTGTTATAACAAATTTAACAGGTTATCAATATTACTAATCTGTTATAACAAATTACTAATCTGTTATAACAAATTATTAATTTGTTATAACAAACTAAAAAAAAGATACTGCTGCGGCCCTAATATGCTTCCGTACGAGTGCATGTTCGACACGGAAAGGTGTTCTTATTATTCTACAGCTTCTTATTCTCCTTTTTTCTCCTATAAATGTCCGCAGCCGTTCTCTGTAACCCGTAGATAATAGTATTAGATATAAGGGTTTGGTAGGCCAATGTATCTAGTTGTACAGAAATCAATGTGTTTTCAGATTTAATTTAATTATTAGGATACATTTTGGGGGGGGGGGATCAAATGGAGGTGGAGTCTAACATAGAACTCTGTTGGGAAAATTTAATTTCAAAAGTCAACAGATAGAACCTGAAAAATGTAATAGAGTCCTGGGGATTTAGGAAATGATAAAAGAATGACTGGTCCTACAAACTAGTATCAAGGTCAAGGGACTCCATTGACCTTGACGTCTGACCATGAACATAAAAACTGGTATAACTTTAAAACTGGAACTTATAGCAACATGAGATCTGCAGAAAAGCTAATAGGATGATAAGACCTACAACTAGTATAAAGGTCAAGACAATCCAGTGACTTAAACATATGACCTTGAAACATGAATTTGGTATAACGTTTGAACGGAATTGATAGACATGGGATATTAAGACTGGTATAACTTTAAAACCGGGACTAATACCTACATGGAATTTTCAGAAATGATACAGGTCTACAAACTAATATCACGGTCAAGTGAACCCAGTTACCTAGACCTTGGAACATAAAATTGATAAAACTTGGAATTGATAGTGACATGGGAACTTCAGAAATAAAGAAGGATGATGGGATCTTAAATTAGTATCGAGTTCAAAAGTGACTCCAGTGAACTTGACCTCTGACCTTGAACACAAAACTGGTATAACAGATGGAGACATAGAATCTTGAGAAATGATAAGGGGATACAAACTAGTATGAAGGTCAAATGACTCCTGTGATACTTGACCTTGATAATAAAAACGCGTAATACTTTAGAACTGGTACTGATAGAGACAAGGTCTTTGTGATGTAGATTTTTAAATAAAATCAAAATTGGAATGGATTTTGTGCAAGTTAGTTATTAATATGAAGGAACATGGAAATACTTAGGAAAAGCCACTTTTATACAGCCAATACTTCGCTTGGGAGACTGTTTGTTATCTCCATCTTTTCATAGTAGGCAGCTTATAATCATATTTTTATTTTATTTCTTTATTTTGATCTCGTTGGTTTATACCATGGTTCAATTATCAAGCCATAGACTACATGTGTATATCTTCTTCATAACTACAGTTTACCAACGTGTAGATTCTGCTGAATTTTCTTCTCGTTTATCAACCTCAAGTTAAACTAGTCCTGGAATTAAGGGGTCAGTTCATTTTGTGTTGAGCATCTGGAATATCAACAAGATACATGCAACAACGAATGAAATCCTTCATAACAAATCAGTGTAAACAACCCCGTGGATACAATATAAATGAAAAAAAATATACAATACAGATGAAACTTATATAATACAATTGAAAAACTGTACAGTACAAAATGGAAAATTATAAACCCCAAAATAAAAAATTATACTATACAGATGAAACATACAAAACAAATGGAAAATTATATAGAATACGAATAAAAAATTATACAATACAAATGAAAAAGTATCGTACTACAGTATTTGTAATAAAAAATCACGATATAAAACTGGAAATTCATATGAAATATGAATGGAAAATTATACAATACAAATGGAAAGTATATGATACAAATAATACCATATTTATATATAGCACCCTTTTCATACACTATGTACGCTCAAAGGTGCTTTACAATGCATACATACCTTACTACAGAATCTTATACACATAATACATAGAAAATAAATAAAACATTAAAAAGCAATGATATAAAAGGCATTATCACATGTAAACAGTCCGTAGCTGTACCTATCCTAATTGTACATATAAAACATGAAAACACAAGATACCAGAAATATGCTAGATAAGAATAAACATCAGAATCAGGGCGTATTAAAATAATAATAATGAAATACACACACGCACACACAGCATATAATGTATCAGTTATAATACATTAAAATATAATTTTTTTAAATTTTGATAAAACATCACAAAATGGTACTCGAAAACTAAAACACACAGTCAAAACAGACAAGATAATCTTAATGCACTGAAAAGATAGAAACTAGTCCAGGAAAACTTGATGGAAAAATGTGTTTTCAGTGACTTCTTGAACGCACACAGTGTTCTACAGTCCCTTACATGTTCTGGAAGGGAATTCCACAGTTTTGGAGCTATTGTTCTGAAACACCGATCCCCGTACGTAACGGTTCGACTTTTTGGAACAACTAGAGTGACCGATTGTTTTATAGACCTAAGATTTCGGGTAGGCTTATATATCTCTAGTAATCGTTTGATATAAATTGGGCACTCATCATGTAAGGCTTTGTAAGTATCTTATATTGTGCCCTATACAGCACAGGTAACCAGTGTAGTTCTCTTAGTATTGGAGTGATATGGTTGTAACGAGAGGTCCTGGATATGAGACGTGCGGCAGTGTTCTGAATATGTTGGAGCTTGCTCAGGACTTCTTTGAAACACCAACCAGGAGAACGTTACAGTAATCTAACCTTGATGTAACTTGGGAGTTCACAAGAGATTTAGTTGCTTCTGTTGTTAAATATTTTCTGATGTGGCCTATTTGCCGCAACTGTGCATAACAAGATCTGTTGACAGAGTTCACTTGTTTCTCCATATTCATCTTGGAGTCAAACATGACACCACGATTTCGAACGCAGGTTGAAGGATTAATTTGTGAGTCACCTACTGTCACTGAAATGTTTCTAATGAGATTTGCATTACGACCAGATGCAAACACAGTGACCTCGGTCTTATTTGTGTTGAGTTTCAACATATTGCCATGCATCCAAAACACGATGTCGTATAGACAGCGCTCAATACGATGCAATGTCTCTTCCTGTGTAGCTATGCCCGTAGGCTTAAAAGACAGATAAAGCTGAGAGTCATCAGCGTAAAAATGGTGATCAAGTCCATGATATCTACAGATGGAACCAACTGGTTTTGTGTACATTGTATAGAATTTGGGACCCAGCACTGATCCTTACGGCACACTGAAATTCATTTTCACTGACCTTGACTTGGCACCATCTATGCAGACCGTTTGGTGACGGTCACTGAGGTAAGATGATATCCAGCTTAGAGATTTGCCTGTTATTCCGAACAGATGTTCAAGTCGGTGCAACAGGGTAATGTGTTCGATAGTGTCAAATGCAGCGAAAAGATCCAGCATCACAAGTATAGTGACATCATTTTGGTCTAAAGATTGTAGTATATCAGTCTGTACCTTCAGTAGTGCAGATTCCGTGGAATGGAACTACCTATATGCTGACTGGTGTTCTTCATGAAGTTTTTTAATGTCAAATGGTCTTCAATACGGGAGTTCACTACCTTTTCTAGAACCTTTGAAACAAAAGGCAAATTGGACACAGGTCTATAGTTCTTAAGAGTATTTGGTTCAAATGCAAAATTACACAATATAAATGGAAATTTCACAATACAAATGCAAAACCATACCATAAAAAAGAAAAAAGATCACAGATTGCAACGTTTGGCATGCCATTCTGATAACGAATTGTGATACAAATGTATATAGTTTGCAAAAATGTAAATTCTATTACAGAAATTAATTCTACAGAACGTTCAAGAATTTGTGTTATGAAACTGCTCTAAAATAGATATAGAATATATACAAACACAATAAGGTATATGTATATTAAAATAGATCATAATGATAAACTAAATTTTCTGTAATGTACCTCGTTGTAAAGCGTTTCTCAAAAAGTGCAAGTGAAGAATGATGCAAATTGAATTCATAAACAAGGGTATGAAACACTTTCTGTATGACTGTATCAATGTAAATAAGAATGGATAACATGGTATGTACAGTTTTGCAGTTCGATGTACAATTCAGTGAATACACAGTATTGTTTGCCCTACTTTTGATTATATATTTTTTATGGGATGTGTGAGATTGGTCACTGTTTGTTTTCTTCACTCTTCATTCTTGGATTTTACATTAAAAAATCACACTCTATTATTCTCCACTTCCGAAAGGAAAAAAAAGTTCAAAAGAAAAATTGTGAAGCTTATGTAATTTTCCTGAATCTTATTGTTATCAATGAATTTTATATTTAAATAATTGGATCTTTTAAACGGGTAATTGTTTTTACTTATTTGCACAATTTTAGTACAAATGTAATTCATTATACTTCTAAGATTTCTTTCTCCAAAGGTCAGGCTTGAACTGAATACACGGGGTAAAACAGTTGCATTTATAGAATTTAATGGACGCGGCTCCAACTACATGAACTGGTTTCACAACAGCAGAATTCTCAGAACATCTTGGACTGACATGCATAAAAGCGGACGTTACAATTACTTCTCTATCGACAAGTAAGCATTTATCAAAACTTACCCATTTTACAATCATTTGATACATGTAAATCTATCATACTCGTCTCTTCAAATGAATATGGTAAGGTAATCCAATTTTTTCAGAGAAAGGGATTTTCATTCATCATTATTACATTTTTAAAACTATCTAACCCGACACCCGTTTACTTCGTTTTACTGATTATTTCGACCCTTTTGTCCTTTTCGAAATGCTCTTTACAATGTGTAACCCAACATGAAGTTTCTGTCTAATTCAACTCAAAATTTGCCTCCTAGAACACGTCAAACTAAAGAGTTTTTACTGTATTTTTTCTCTGTAGGGAGACCCGCTTCGGCAGGAAGTTCTTTATTAACCATAGTTATCCCTCCGGAGGCTGCCCTCGAGATGTCGGCTGGTTTGTCGTCGCAGAGCGTAAAGGGGGCAAACCATGTACTTGGGAAAAATACACGACATACCCCCAATTTCTCTATAGCAAACGTGGAAAGATGGGAAGATGGGTAGATAAATGTAAAAAAAAATTTTTTAAGTTTTTTAAAACTAAAAAAAAAAAAGTAATCTATAGCTATACCAATTAACACCCTGAGATGAAGAATCAAACATACGTTTAAATGTGATCCAAAAGCTCAATTATATTTTATCAATTTTCACGTTTAAAATTCTCGCTTAGAATGAAATATATCATGATATATTTGAAAGATACAACTTACATTATCAATTTAAGATTCAAATATCTATTCTAAAATTCACCTAATGCTTATCCGTGTCTGTTCTTTTTCTTGTAGCATCAACTGGAAAAGCAGAGGTTCTCAATATCTACGTTCAAAGAAAATAAAACTCTACACCATATTTGAACATTATTCAGATTTATAATATTGCATGAAAATTTTTCCTTTTCATTATACAGTTAGATGTATCTCTCAATAGGAACACTTTAATAGATGAATAAAAAGTATACAACTACTTGCAAACTATAGATAAACTACACGTAAAGGGAAAGAACTCTAGCATATCACACTTAGCTAAGGATTTTGAATATAATCCATTCTGAGCATTTGAATGGAAACTTGATAGCGTTGCCAAAGCTCTCTCTCTCTCTCTCCCCCCTCTCTCTCTCATATATATATATATATATATATATATATATATATATATATATATATATATATATATAAAGCACAGAAATAGCAATGAACTCTTAAATGAACATAACTGCCCTAAGTGAAGAAATAATTACTATAAAGCACAGAAAATTTCACTTTATGTGGATACCCACTTCCGCCCCTACCCGGGGTTGAACTCACGACCTGCGGAACCAAATCTCCTAGCAGCATGTAACCAGCGCGCTCGACCATCTAGGCAAGTCCTGCGGAACCAAATCTCCTAGCAGCATGTAACCAGCGAGCTAGACCGCTCGACCATCTAGGCAAGTCGAATTGCCTAGATGGTCGAGCGGTCTAGCACGCTGGTTACACACTGCTAGGAGATTTGGTTCCGCAGGTCGTGAGTTCAACCCCGGGTAGGGGCGGAAGTGGGTATCCACATAAAGTGAAATTTTCTGTGCTTTATATTTATATATATATATATATATATATTGCAAAAATCTCTTTTTATACGAGAAGTAGGTCAGTATCTTCGTATCATTCCAGTCCTTAAAAGTAATGGACCACGAAGGGGCCCGGCTCCATTACTTTTAAGAAATGGAGAGATACTCGGACCTCAACTTATACGTGGTCCTGTGTACTGTGTTATATTCGCCCAGACACATTAATAAAATTCGCCCAGGCGCGGATCCGGCTTTCTAATTGCCAAGGGATGTCCAAAAGTCTGGGAGTCTGTTAACTCCTGGATTTCTACGTTTTTACCTCTACTGTAGACAATGCAAAATCATTACTCAAATTGATGCATAACAACGAACATAAATGCATATTTGGAATATCTACGACGAAAAACTAGTGGATGCTAGCCGTTTATTTTATTTATAATTTTACCATATCTAACCACGAGGAGGACTCGACATTTAGGACCGTTTTTGTTTTCGGCTTCACTAGAGGTCATTGGTAAGGGGCAACCTATGTACAGGTGTGTTTTGATGTCCGGAAACATATCGCCGTCTGTAATTCTAAACGTTGCCAGCAAACTGCCGGGTCTGTCTTCTTTCATATTTACACAAGCTCCACTCCACCCTAACAGCACCGACTTTTGCGTGCCCGGGGGGGGGGGGGGGGGGGGGGGGTTAACGTCCCATCCGATGGTCATAAAAGTTAAAAATGCATAAACAGATAAAAATAGTTCATTTCGTGTACATATGAACAGTTATATTATAAAAGTATTCAAATTTTTCTGTAAAAATTAAAGACCGTCATCAAGATGTACATTTTCTAAGTCTTTCCCCAAAACATCAGGTCATATTCTAAGCGACTAACGTCAGAATCGCCCAATTTAATCAATTTAATATCCATTTGATCAGGGACCAGTTATAATAATGAATTCCTGTGGCCATAGTTTTTCTGGAACCTACAACTTACATTCAAGTCTGTATTTATTCCTATATTTTCCTATAAACTTGAAGGTTCCTATATTTTCCCTATAAGTCATTAAAATCCCTACAAAGCCCTATATATCCAAACAATGACAGTCCTATAAATGATTAAAAAACCCAAAAAATCTAGGAGCTGATGATTGTTATGAAGAGAATAACTATGATTGTATAAGAACTGTCTATTGGATGGAAAACTTCACATCTGAAAGGATTTTGTCTTTGTTTATATTTAATATTGTTTATTCGATTCTCCAGTAAGATACTATGCGTGCTAGATTATATTTATGCAGAAACAATAAACTTTGATACAAATTCTTTAATAAAAACCTTATAATTCCTTTAAATCTGTTGTGAAATCCCTATATTTGCCCTATAAACTGCAAAACAAAACAAAAATTCCTACAATCCTATATTTTTTAAAGACCAAATGTGGTTTGACACCTTGTTACAATGTAATTATCAAGAAAGGGGATACGAATATCAACCTTAAAATAATTAAATTTGGCTACTTTTCCTTATTCAGTAATTCTGAAATAAGTATGAATATGCTTAGAGTGGAAAAGAAACACAATTTAGTCACTTCATCGTCATTATAAGTAATTATCATTTGATCAACTATTAATACTAAAATATTATAGAATATCGATGGAGGATCTTTAATTTTTTATCTAAGAGATTTTATGTTCGTTAGTTAATATGACTTGCCAAGTAGCCTTTGCTTGTTACTTGATAAAGGCAGTGAAAACAGGGCAGTGGTGTGAATTGAAAAAATGTCATTTATTTTGAAAATGACGAAGTTATATAACAGAATATCTAGTGGGGGTCAGAATGAGTCGAAAACAAAAAATACAAGAACATATGTATCACATAGGTATGATTATGCAATCTGACCCCCTACAACACATAATGACATATCGAAATAGAGCTGCCTGCAATCAAATAAGGTGGGTTTTACAAATAAAACAAGCTAGCTCACACAAATCAAAGTAGCATAACAAAGGAGGATGTGGAGGGTGGGTATCAAATTAATTTTCTTTGTGTACACAAATACTTGAGCATTCTTTGCACACCAAGCGAACAAAGAGGAATGACCAAAGCGTCCTAACGGCGCGTTGTGATTGGTCATCCATGTAATAGGCTAAGTACGGGGCCCTAAAACAAAACATTACATCATCTTAAGTTTGCCTGATCGGAAATTTCCACCCAACTGTGCAAGACAGCCACGATAAGAAACATACCAATATGAGGCATCCCAAAAAGGGGGGCCTCAAACAGAAAAATTTCCATACCCAACATCCATCAAACGTGAAAGAAACAAATTTAACCTGTTATACAAAACATATATATTTACCATATTTTACTTATCCAAAATATACACAATTAACACGGTACATAAAAGTCATTTTCTACCATAATTACTTATTTATGAGGATGGCAAGCAAAAACAAGCCAGAAAAAAAAATCATAAGAAACAGACATCATGTTGGGTCCGGACACAGCTAATGAGAAAACCCAAAGCTTAAACTCAGAGTTATATACCGTTCGTTGGCCGAGTAACATTTAAATCATAATTGTACAAATGTTAATGAGTTAACTCGCGTAGATTTAACATGAAACCAGAAAATTTGTTTTTATAAATATATATATTGGGGGCCGTTGGTATATACTGTAGCTGTGTCACTTCACCATTTGAAAGATTTCCCCTGTATAAATGTATTCATTTGTAATAGTCATATCATATTGGTCCCACACAGGTCCATAACGAAGTTGATTCATTGTTACTTACAATTCTTGCACAGAAATTTCAGTCACTGTATATAACCTTGCTCTGAAATGATATCAAAAAACGTTTTCCTGTACTAAATTACATAAACCCTTGCGCCCTTTTTGTAGCCCCATCCTGACATGTAACTTTACAAGTACATGTTCAACGGCATAGTACGTCGATGTGTAAAATAAGAGTAAGTACCACCAACGGTACATAATATGCCCACAAGGTTTTTCTACTAAGTAATATTACGAACTTGACTTTTGACTTCTGACCTAGAAAAGCAATAAGTTGTGATATCTTTACCTTTCATGTACCTACAACCACTGGTGTCATCTTTAACGATACAATGATTGATTGCGGTTTTATGCCGTTTTGGCAATAATTCACCCACATTTACAGCGATCAACTGATTGAAATGTGTTTGGTTGAGTGTTTGGGTTTCCCTGACGGCCCCCAGTGAGCCTGCTCTTTCGAAAATCAGGAAAACGGTCTTTTGCGGGGGGTGGGGGGTGGGGTGGTTAACGTCCTCCGACGGTCATAAAAGTTAAAAATGCATAAACAGATAAAAATGGTTCATTTCGTGTACATATGAACAGTTGTATTATAAAGGTATTCAAATTTGTCTGTAAAAAACGCATTCCTGTAAATATTGTATAATATAATGATTGTCAATATTTGTAAAAAGTTCTTGCATTTATTGCACATTACCAAAACATTTATTAAGTATGGGCGTAAAATCACTGCATTCTAAAAGAATGTGATATATTATAGTTAATGGACAGTCACGAGATTCACATGTACATTCAGGCCTAAGTTCTCTGTTTAGTAGGTTAGAAAATTCCAGATATATGTGCAGAAATGCGGAGTTTAGTTATATTCTTTCTCTGATCAAAGTTATTAACAATAGAGAGGTAATGTTCTCTTCCAAAATTGTTTTTGAATGAAGCATAAGTTCTTATAGTTTGCCATTGTTTTGTTGCTCCTTTTCTTTCAACCATAACTTGATGTAATAATGCTTATAATATTTGACAACTTCTTTTTAAAAGAATGGGGACTTTGTTTTGATAGATCTATTTTTTTAAAGTTCAAATAATTGATTCAACATTGTTTGGATGGGTCATTAAACCGCGATGGTTTATATAATCAAAACAACACACACTTTTCGGTCTCGGTTGTGTGATGCAAAATTCGAGGATTTAAGACTGGTACCTTATGCTGAAAATGTTACTTATTGGATGCCGATGTTATGCATAACCATAAAAGATATATTATTCTAATTGTAGCTGTCAAACTTAGATGCAATCTGAGTGTGTAGAGGTTCTTTGATTCCCTCATAAATTAAAAAGTTTATCAATATATTGTTGAATTCTTTTCTTTAATGAAATATTGTCATCGTATTGTCACGTTTATTTCAAAATTGAAAATATTAGTTGTTATTTGTTCACTGTTTAAAACATTATGAAAATGGCACGCAGTATTTTTCGTACTTTTTCTAAATTATATTGATCCTCTATCATGAAATGAAAATGGTTTTTAAACATTTCGATTACAAATTCTCCACCTGTTAAAATTCCCCTCACAACGACACGATTTGTTTACAAATGGCCGCGTACAGTGTCGTTCATAATCTAACTGAGGAGTACCTCACGTGTCGCATTTGTTTACATGCCTACGATCGACCCCGTCACCTCCATTGTCAGCATTCTTTCTGCACCGATTGTATACGACAGCTTGTTACGACACCCATAAATGAGCGTAAACTCGACAGATTGACTTGTCCACTATGCCGATCCGACGTCATAATTCCAGCCAACGTTTCGCATGACGACTTCGTCAATACTTTGCCTCTGGATTCGCTGATTGTTGACCTACAAACTACATTATCTCGCCATGACCGGAATCCGGAAATAACGCCAATAACAAACAGAGAGAACTGCAGCGAGCATATCGGGAGGTCGCTCGATCATTACTGTTTTCATCATGCGCGTGTAATATGTGTGCAGTGCATCGACACCTTTCACTCGGGAGCGCATTGTCGCTGTCTGCCAATAAAAGATTCTTACTGTGAACTGCAACCTCAAATAGATCGTGTGCTACAGAAACTCAAGTCACAGGTAAGTAATCCGTTTTGTGTACCTTGCAATGTTCAATGTACTTGCGTGTAGTATCTACGGATTTTGTTTAATCTTTGGTAATGTGTTCATTCCCCTTTGTACATTTTCTCGAGTGCGTGAAACTAGGTCATGTACACTCGGATGAAATGCCCATTCAGCAATGTGTTTAAATATCTTAGCCTATACAGTGATACGGCGTTACTCTTACGAACTGGGGGAAGCGAAGAACATTGTCATTAAGACCTTTATATGGAATCGGCACCATTGGTAGGAATTATATGACAAACAACCTTTTCAAACGTTTATCAGATGACTGTATCATGAAGTCTGATAAAGATATTTTTAAATGAGGTAAGCAAGTGAATTTGGGTTCTTTGAGTAACAGCTGTGACTTGCATGAGTTTCTATATTTAATGAAACCCCGATGGATAGCAAATTAAAGCTAAGGTTGTTCAGATCATTGTGTTTACCTTCAGAAAGAATTCGAAGCTAAACGATCGCAGTCTGAGGCAATGTACATTTGTAAATATTTGTATCATGAACTCATTTGACTAGTGTTAGCTCAATTTCGATTATTCATAAATAAAAGTTGTGATATCAATAACTGCAAGGAAACGATCTCAATGAAATTGGCAGTTAATATTTGATGAATTGTATCATTCAATGAAGTGTAGGGGTTTTTGTGTTTTTTTATTTTTATAGCTTGATGAAGCAGAACTGGAAACCATACACGATCGTTCATTTGAGAAAAGCAAACAGAAAACATTAGACGATATTACTGAGTTGGAACAGAGGATAAACAACATACTCGAAGCCTGCAAGCGACAAATTTCAGTTCTTCGCTCAGATGTCGCGAGGTTTAACAGGGAGTACATTGTGAAAAGAAAAGAATTCTTTACAGTTGTGCATTCCTTACTAGAAACCACGACTCATTTTGAATATCTCAAACGAGATAAGAAATACAAAAACTTGATTGAACTGCTGCCGTTTGTCGAAAGTAAATTAGAAAACGGTTCCTTTCATTTGGGATGTTTACCGACCGACAACCAATCAGTTAATCTCAATTTCACTTTGTATGACGAGGTCAAAGAATTCATTCGTCGCTTTTCAGCAGTAGGTTTTGTGGAACTGAAGGGAGTAAAGAGTGCTTTGAACACTGAGTTTTCACATTTGCAACTGGAATCAACTATTTCTGGGGGTACACCTCCTCTCTCTATCAGCCATATCCTAAGCAGGAAAAACTGAGAATGGCTGAGAATAAACTTGTCTGTAGTGTTGATCGGGAATTTGATGCTAAACTACCCGATGAATTGTCTTGCTACTTAAACAAAATTGTTTTTCTGCCATTCACTAACGATATATGTCTATTAGACAGAGAAAATGCCAAACTGAAACGATTTTCTATTCTTGGTAACATTAAAGGATCACTCTCCCTGATCGACGTCCCCCACTCTATGTGTTGTATGCGTGAAAATGGGAACATCGTGATAACAAAACCAGATAAATCAATTTTGGAGATTGTCGAAACTTCACGAGAGAAATTTAATATTCAGAGATATATCCAGACCGACAAAAAGTATTTTGGAATTTGTCAAGTTTCGGAAAATCGAGTTGCAGTCTCCTCATGGTCTCAGTCATGCATCGATATCATATCTGTACACGGTATGATAGAAGTATCAATCTCAACGGAAATGTTTTTTGCTTCTCCGGAAAGTGTTCCCAATATGCTATGCATCACGTCAGAGGGCCATATCGTGGTAACGGAAGTCAAGAATAAAGTTCGTTGTATTTCACAGGAAGGAAAGGAATTGTGGCAACTATCTGTGAACGGTCATATTGGAGACATATCGCGTGACCCTGTAACCAAAACGTTGTACATAGCATTGAAAGACGAAGGAACTATTCTGAGTGTTAGTGAATCTGGGAGTAGAATATCAAATATATTGTCATTTACGGATAAAATCCCAGTTTCTCTAGATGCAAATGACCAGAACATTTGTGTTACAGATAAAAATGCGAAAGTCATTGTATGCAACAAGAATTGACTTCATTGAAAATGCAATGTTTTTAAATAGAAATAGAATAGGTCTTTCTTTATCATCATTTAAAAGAATGTTTATCGTATCAGTTTAAAGATTGTAACATTTTAGTATAATATGCGTATTATACATATGTAGATATTAAAAACAGGATTTTTATTATATACATTTAACGGGTACTTGTTTTTATTGATACGCTTATAGCACACAATTTTGGCGCTTTTAGCGCTTGACGTTTTTGTTTAAAAATCATTGCAATTAATTAATACTGTAAGTATTGAATGATAAGGAATGGATTTTTCAGCATAGTGTGTTATTGGGTTACCGTTAGGTGTAGATCACGCTCTGTATTTCGTGTATAAACGTACTCTTTAGTACTGTGATACTCCAACATATTTTGCTATTGAGCTCCTTCCATAATTCATGATATTTTAGTGAACCGATCAAAGAAAGCTTATCCAGAACTTTTTATAGTTTATTCAATATAACCAAAGGATGTTTTAATTTCAAACGTTCAAATTAACAGGGTACTTATTTAATACACAATTTTACTCAATAAATTTAGATTTCAAGAAGGTTGGTTGGTTGTGTATTGTTGAACGCCCCACTCGAGAATATTTCACTCGTATGGAGACGTCACCATTGCCGGTGAAGCGCTGCAAAATTTAGGCCTATGCTCGGCACTTACGGCCTTTGAGCAGGGAGGGATCTTTATCGTGTCACACCTGCTGTGACACGGGACCTCGGTTTTTGCGGTCTCATCTGAAGGAGCACCCCATTCAGTCGCCTCTTACGACAATCAAAGGGTACTGAGGACCTATTCTAACCCGGATCCCCACGGGGTTATTTCAAATCTCAAGAAGGTATGTTCTGTACGGTCATAATCTTGACTACAATTTTACTTACTGCACCGATCACGGTCAGTGTCTTTTGTGTAGGTTGCGGGTTTGAGTCCACTCACAAGATGAGTCGTTAAATGGCTAGTGATTGATTCTTCGACAAGCACTTGGCATTTGAGTCGAAAGCCGGGGCTGATTTCGACCAGTCAGATATAGGATCTGTGTCACGGGGGATGTTGGCACGACAAGGGAACCTCACATCATTGGTGACTCCATTTAACATACACATACATCTGGGGACGTTTAGAAATGAAATACAAGCAGAACGGGAGACTAATATGCTGCGTCTTGAACTCTCTGTTTACTATCATGTTATTTAATTTTAGGATTTACTAGATAGGTGCATAACGAAGTGCAAATTTTAAAATGGGCAATTACATGTATTTCTAAATTCAAACACGATACATCAAATTAGGCAATTCCGTCTTTCACATTATACGGGCATCGGCAGCGGATCCAGAAATCTTTCAGGGGTGGGGGAGTGTTGGTCGCGACCTAAGGTTGTACCTTTTCTGTCCCAGTAGAGGGGATTAAAAAGATAATCTAAAAATATAATTTCTGTTAATTATTCAACGGAAAGGGGTGGGGGTGGGCTTGCAACCTCCTTAACCCACCCTCTAAATCTGCTAGAGGATATTACACCTTTTCAATGCAATGTACTGTTAAGTGACTCTTGTTCTTTTTGAAACAAACTCAATACATTTTGCCACATTCTTATTAACTTGAATGAAATAACGTCAACCTGTTTCCAGAATGTTTCTCTGCTAATTCTGGCTATCATTTCTCGTAATTTGACATTCAATAATTGTCCATACATGTACAGTGTATATTATACGCTAAAATTCTTTAAAATTTAGGAATATTCTGTTGCGGAGAAATAGGCTTATTGAACTTATATTGGTAATCAGAATGGCGATATAAAATTAATTATCGCCGTGAGATGTTAACATCAATATCGTGAACTATCAATAATACCCGAGTAATGAAGACGGGCTGTATCTATTGGATTAGAATTACATGCATTATTCATTATGCGATTATGGTGGGGATTATTAAAATTTCATAGATAGCAGTGTTTGAAGAAAGATCTTCGCTGATTACAGCTAATTTTCAGATTATGGGAAAGCATACACAACCTTTCCTTTCATTACGAATGACAAGTGGTGGAGCGCTTGATATGTGAACAGGAAGTGGTGGAACGATTTCTTTGTGATCGACAAGTGGCGGCCCGCTTGCTTTGTAAATCGGCAAGTGGTGGGGCGCTTGCTTTGTAAATCGACAAGTGGTGGGGCGCTTGCTTTGTAAATCGGCTAGTGGTGGGGCGCTTGCTTTGTAATGATGAAAGTTGTACAGCTTGCTTTGTAATAGGGAAGTGATGGAGCGCTTGTTTTGCGATCGGAAAGAGGTAGAGCGCTTGTTATGTGTTCGGAAAGTGGAGAAGCTCTTGCCATGTGATCGTCGGAAAGTGGTAGCGCTGGCTTTATGATCAAGGAGTCGTGGGTTCTCGTCAAGACCCCAACTGGTTCGAGCCATAAAAAGGGAGCAATGCCACTTCACAATGCGTTCGGCACAAGATGCGAAATTCGTCGTCTTTAGAAAACGAAGTACATATTTGGTTCTCGCTAATATACCTATTCTCATTGTTTTTCTTAATGATAACTTTTTAACACGAATAATTTCGTACACAAAACGACAGGACACGGTCGCCGAAACAAAGTCTTGTGAAATATCAGTGTATTACAGAAATGTCTGCACTCGTAAGTAAATAAAAGATTTAAAAAATTAACGTGCTGACAGCTTGAGCGCTATCACATGTACGTCGAAAAACGAACACTCGCTTTTTACCCATAACCCATATGAAAAACGTCCTCTAAAATACATGTATCTCAATTCAGGAGAAAGTAATTTTCGCTAATTCACCCGAATAGAATTATATTGTGTGTATGCCTTGGAATAGTTTACTCGTAGATTCATACATAGAGGAATTATTTTCTTTTCAATTTCGAGCTTATTGTATTTCGCGATATCTATTCTAATAGCGATGCTCGACGTGTTTTCCATAGGTGAATTTGATTAAGCGACCCGAGTTACACGGATAACTAGAGTTGTAAATGAAATGTCGATTTATCGACTCTTGTGTTGAACTCGTGTTACTCGAGTATACTCCCCCATTTTACCAGGAATAACAAGTGTTCCAATATGGCGGCGTGTTAGGAAGAAACGTAGTGTGAAGATTAGTTTTGTCTATATTTCGTACCAGAAATGTAACGCATCAATAAAAACACGATACGAAATATAATTCTGACACATAAAATTGAACTGGATACTAAAAGGAAACTTTAAGTGACATTTGCGAATGCACAGTCCGTCCAAATGTTGAATTACCAGATAATAATAAAACTGTATAAAAAACATTCCCTAATTGACGTTTACTAATTTTACAAAATACAATTCTAAATGAGTTTATGACAATTAGAAGATATAAAACAATTGGTTATGTTATTGCAACAATGATTTTGTTATATTACATCCCCACCCCCACCCCGAGTTCGCATTTTTTGCGTTCCTACCCTCCATGATGTAAACAAACACCATGCAACACGATATGTTTTCTTTACATACATTATGTATATGGAGTTCATTAACTGGGCATGCGTAAATTCATCTCTAGTATCACAAGAGTGGCTTATTCAGCGATAAATTGTTGCAAACACAGCATTATTGCAATCTCTCTGGTGTTCCGCAATGAGACTTTAAAAAATAACACCACATATTTTTTTTTTTGTGTCAAGGGATTATGATCACTTGGCGCCAGAATCATTTAACGTCTCCATAATGACGTACTATTTGTGTAATATTTTTAGATCAAAACATTTCAGAAAGATGTTCCAATTTGAATAAACGGCTGGTTGAGAGTAAAATACTTTTTTATCTGTTTGTTCTACATCCCTTCGAGAAATTCATCACCAGCTGTAAGAAGAGTGTCATAATTTTAGACCCACATATATGTATGACAATCGGGGTCGTAGCAGTAAAAGTTCTTTATCGTGTAACGTCTGTCATGGCACGAAACCTCAGTAAGTTAGGCCTAATGTGAAAGATTCCGAGCGTTTGGTGATGGAGTAGTCTCGTCTTAGACCGGACGTATTAGCGAGACTCGAACCCATAACACCCTGGGCTTCTGAGGCACCACCACTGGAATAAAAATCCTTCGTTAAAAAGTATAGATTCAAGGAACCAACATTAAAATAAAATTTCTTGCGGGCATGGAATTACTTACATCACGAATATGCTGCGTATTCGACACTCATAGAAGTTCACTATTATGGGAATGAGTTTATTTAATAACCGATTTAAGGTTCTGGCGTGTTTTTGTTTTTTTTCACACTTTGTATAGATAAAAACTTTAAATTTGCCAAAGCTTCCAATTTCAACCCCGCAAACAATATCTGTATATTCAATATCACCTCATATATCCATAGTCTTGATAACTGTATATTCAATATCACCTCATATATCCATAGTCTTGATAACTGTATATTCAATATCACCTCATATATCCATAGTCTTGATAACTGTATATTCAATATCACCTCATATATCCGTAGTCTTGCTGTCTCTACGCAGACGCCAAAGCTTTAACTTTGAAACCAAGAGGCATTTCGTGTTTTAAAGATTGATTACATGACCATGTCAAAGATCAATTTGAGAAGGTCATGGTCACTTGAAAGAACTAGAAACAAATCGGATTCAAGCCATGTATATCACGACTTCAACCCAAGGTCATTTGAAATGAATATCAGGGGATGCTTACTCTTCTTAGGCACCTGATCCCACATCTGGTATATCCAGGGGACCCCTGTTTGCTCAACTTTCTGTTTTGTATTGCTTATAGGCGTTATGAGATTAATCACTGTTCGTTATCTTCGCCTTTCATCTAATGCTCAGACTTTGCGAAAATGATTGCTTATAATTTGAAGGACATTTGATCTTCCATGAAATGGTCACCGAGAGAGAACAAGTTTGCAACAGTGACACATTAGGCTAACTGTAGAACTGTAGTCTTCTGAGAAAAAGTTAGGAGATACACTGTACCAAAGAGCTACATATTCACCCCCTATAAAAATCTTCGGTTTACAGCAGGGTTTTCTGTGCAAATTGATGTCTTATCGCAACCTAACATGAACAAATTTATTAAAACTGTGATTTTTCAGTTTCGTAAGGGGGGGGGGGGGGGGGGGTTAATGAATGTCTAAAGGTATGTAGGAACTTTTTTTTTATCTTAAAAGTTTGAGACGGCGACGCAAGGATTCATCGTCATCGATATAAATCAAGCGTGGAAAGAAAACAAACTAAACCGTCCATCGCAAGTTTTTTTTTTTTTATAAGGGGTGGATTTGTAACTCTCTATTCTAATATACCCCAATTCACGTTCCCATACAGCTACAGTTTTACAGCTAACTTAAATGCAATCATGTGTTGCACAGATGTTGCTTTGAGAATTGTGTGTGTTATGATCCTAGACCGTCTTTGGCAATGTTCAGCCCGATTGCCACTAGCTTGGCAATGTTCAGCCCGATTGCCACTAGCTTGACAATGTTCAGCCCGATTGCCACTAGCTAGGAACGTTTTCTGTGTTAAAGACAGTCATATGCTATTAAATGAGGACAGAGATTGCAATATAGCGAGTTGACTACCTCCCTTCTATTCTTCTTGTCAATATGAAACCCAGCACGGTGTGTTCGGTGAAAGGCCCGAGGTGTTGCAGATAACGCATAAATTATACAGTGTTAGGCCTCTATAAATAGCTCCACGCGCGTCAGGGGAATCCCAACATAATGTATTAACTCAGACGCAACTGTCTAGTTTTAAGGCTGAAAGAGCGTGAAACAACGAAATACTAACAGGTATTTGATATTTTTATTTCTATTAAACTTATGGCACGGTACTGTTGTACATAACAAAATACACAGCTTTACACAGATAAGACCACTTATGATCTGAAAGTTTGAACTGGTCACGTGACTGTCACTTGAAACTGCAGAGTGACGCGGTTATTTGTAAACACCGATTTAGAATTAAATAATTTTGGTTAAAACAGGTGAAATAATGTATGACATGTAATACAGCCTCATAACTACATACGTGCGATGATTTAATAACGTTTTTACGAGATGGAAAAAAAGGTAACCGTTGTAATTCGGACCATGTAAATTAGCTTTAAAATGACTCACGTGTACACATGTATGCCTAATTGCACAGGCAATTGCATCGCTTGGGGTCGAATTTACTATATATACTTTATATAGTAAATTCGACCCCAAGCGATGCAATTGCCTGTGCCTAATTGCGCATTGAAAATGTTATGGTCTTATCTAGTATGGTTACGGATATATGATTGATTGTATCTTGCTTAACGTCTCGCTCGAGAATTTTTCACTCATATGGAGACGTCACCAAGACCGGTGAAGGGCTTCAAATTTAGGCCTATGCTCGGCGCTTACGTCCATTGAGCAGTGAAGGTTCTTTAGCGTTTCACACTTACTGTGACACGGGACATCCGTTTTTAAGGTCATCTCCGAGGACCCGTGACATTTACACCTGATGCCGAGCGTTTGGCGATGGAACTGTCACTACCTGTTTTAACGACTTGGGTCTGTCGCATGCGGGGCGAACGCTCTAACCTCTCGGCCACCGCGGCGGTATGACGTCACAAATGATATATCATAGTGTAGAATTTCATTCATTTCTAACACTTGAAACTCATTGATGCTCACAATTTGAAGTCAATTCTAAACAATATTATGATATTTATTAAGAACAAACAACTTTTGCCAATATTTTCTCTGAAGTGTATCATACGGACATTATCTTAACCAACAGTTACCATAGGAAACATCCCCATTAGAATACTGTCACCATAGCAACCATTACAATCATATAATTATAAATGACAAAATATGTTTTATGATCCTTAGCTCAAAAGCACTAGCCAAGTGGACTGCACTCGTTTTTTGCTCAAAGCAGGCAAAACAGAACAAGTTTGAGAATAGAAAATGTCATTTATTTAGTAAATGACGAAAAGTATATACAGTACAGGGGGTCATTAAAACCAAGTAAAAATTAAGATCAAAATTGCTGCTCTGAACTAGCGTGGCTCCTGGTACATAGTAAACAAACAATGACCACGTGACGAATATGCTACATTTGATTGGATGAAATACAGCAAGTAAGGAGAAGGGTAAAATTAGATCAAAAACAGCCATTACTCCACCCAGTCATAACAACAGGTCAGGGTAAAGTGAGAGACAAATACCTCGCACGTCACATAAAAGTTATTATTTACAATAATCACTGATTCTTTAACTTTCACAGTAAGTGCAATTGTCTACAAGTAGAAGAAATACTAATGTAGTGTTACGTTGTCACCTCCATAGATAATAACTACCAATATCCATGCAGGCGAACTCCATCTCATACTACCAAGGCTATACAATATCTATAATATGGTCAAATATGGCGGCCTAGTATCGCATTAAATGTAGAGAGAACTACAGTTGTATTCTAAACTAACTTATCATGTTAAGCAAGTAAGAATAATTCATGTAAAATACAAAAGTCTGAACATTGTTGCAATATACCAGATATCCAGTTTCACTTTATCTGTTATCATTCATTCATGACTAACTTTATAATGTACAAGTAACAAGTTAACTTTCTGCAACTTTGACCAGTCAATGTTGTCAATGCATGATTGAATTCATTCAATGCAAGTTGCATTTTTCATCGTAATTAATAGGCTGACCAATATTTCACAGACGTGCTAATTTTAATTTTTTAAAAATAAAACTGATACCTGTAGTTTTTTTTTTCACAGTAAGTATATGGTATGTACTGGTACTTCAGATATTGTATGACATCTTGTTGTATGGAAATGCAGTTAAGTAAACATTCAAAGCAACTTTCATGGATAAAATCAAGTGTTATAGAATTTCTTTTTTTCAAACCTGAAATGATAAGTCATATATTGAATTGTATTACGGCGGATGTGACCGATCGACAGGGGATGCTTACTCCTCCTAGGCACCTGATCCCACCTCTGGTATGTCCAGGGGTCCGTGTTTGCCCAACTATCTATTTTATATTGCTTATAGGAGTTATGAGATTGATCACTGTTCGTTATCGTCGCCTTTCATTTAACAATGAACAAATTAAATTTATCAGAATTCAGTTTAATTTTCTGTTTTCAGGCAAAATTATTTCTATAGACCTGCTTGGAATTCGTGTTGATTTATCTATCGAATTAAATCTTAATATATATAATCTTTCGATCATGAGACAACTAATATTCAAGATTGTAAAGTACCAAATTCCTATAAATAAATGCCAAGATTACATTGCACCAAACACTTTGTCCAAAAAATAAAATTGATTGTTACATCTAAGCAATGAGAAAAATTAACATTTTGCTTTTGACTAAATATATGATTCATCAAAGTCACTTATAACATGTTACTGCCAAATGAATTAGAAATGAAAACTGTGTAATGCAGGAAATGTGGGAAAATTAGTGAAATTGGTAATGAAATATGCTGTACTCGGAAACACTCTGCTAGTGTGCCTCACTGGATCCTGTGTTAATTTCCTCTAAGACAGATGTTTTTTGCAAAATGTTTTTCATGACAGAAAATTCATTAGTAGTATAGGTCAAATAAATGTACATGTTCAGATTGAAACTTTGTCACCTTGCAATGACGTTGTTGCAGCTGTTTCAAACATACATACACCTTGTAGATATTTTTAGCCGTTGGTATAGCATACAGTTATGTCATGACAGTAAAAATCCGGGAATCTGCCCATGTGTAATTGTGGTTCCATTCGACGAATTTCCGGATTCAAAGAAAGTAATTTCGGCGTTTTTGAATTTCACTACCCCTTTCCCCTCTACTCCTTGATACATGTGACGAAATTTTCCCACAACAGTGACCACAACGTTGTAACGTGCTCCGGCAACTGTTTCAAATGGCATTGGAAGAAGAACATCGTGAACATCCTCGGATTCCATGCTCTCAAAAGCTTGCCCTATGACTCTGATAACCTTATTATTAGTATCGGAGATCTCGAGATGGACATTGATGGTTTGCTCGATATAAGAACCATACACAATTACTCCGTGAAACCAGAGGGGCTTTGAGGTTTCGAACATAATTGCGTCGGGCCTACCGGTGTGTTCTTTCAGTTTCTTGTCGAGTTTCCCGAATCGCAAAATTCGATGATACTCTGTAGTCTTTCGTAAATTTCGATCGAATTTGAAGTCTACATTCTTCGGACTTCCACTTGTGAAGCATTCTAAAATATCAGCCTTTTCTTCGTCGGAAAGTATTTTCCTGCTGACTATTTCGTGTCGAAAGTATTCTTCTTGCATGAGTGTGAAGCGAATTTCATACATGCACTCACCTAACTGTTCCCTAATATTTCCATCCGTTACTTTTAGCATCTTCTTATGGCACTGTGTTGAGGCCCATTCCAAGCAGCATTCATACAACTCTTGTTCTGAGATGGTCAACTTGTCTGACTTCAATATGTAACCAAGTGCTTCTGAACTAATATTTTGAAAAGCCTCCGATTTTAAACAAACCCTGGTAGACTTGTTGATTATTTCCATGGCCCTGTCACGCATGTTTATGGAATGGGATAATATGGTTTGGTCTAACAAGTAACAGACGTTCTCACAATCAACTTCCTCGTGGAGCAGATTCAAACAGAGCTGAACCAGATGATTGATCCGAAACCGTCTCGCAATCGGCAACAAGGACATTGCTATTTCCTGGTTCACCTCAACTTCATCAGTATAGAGATATCTAGTTAATCAAAATAAAATATCTAGTCAATAGTAATCATATTTGTATGTGTATCTAGTCAATGAACCAATTACCGGGTACGCCACAGTCACGTATTCACGGACTCTGTTGATCGATTGTATCTTATTTGACTTCCCTCTCGAAATTTTTTTCACTCATATGGAGATGTCAACAATATCAGTTAGGGGTTATAAAAATTTAGGCCTATGCTTGGCGCTTACCGCCATTGAGCACTGAGGGTTCTTTAGCGTTCCACACCAAAAGCTACTGTGACACGGTACATCCGTTTTTAAGGTCATCTCCGAGGACCCGTGACATTCACACCTGATACCGAGCTTTAGGCGATAGAACTGTCACTACCTGGTTTAATGACTAAGGTCTGTCGCGGCCGACTGATTGTACTTGTGCGGGTCTATTTTATGAAATCTCGGTATCGCACGGTTTTATAGCCCACACATGTAACAGTCACTAACGTTGCTGTGCAAGCGTGGTACCCTTTATAATGTCTCACTGTATGGTGCTCATGCATACACAGACATGTAAGTCGTGGCTATAATGCTTCCAGCTAACACCTCTATCTTAACATTTAAATCGTAAGGCGACCGCGTGGCAACTACACAGAGATGCTATGCGGTTAATAAAATCATTTTCTATTTTAAAGGGACATGGACATGATTTGAGCTGAAAATTTTATGTTTTGATTTTTAATATATAGAATGCTTAACTAAGGTATTACTACTGATCAGCAAAAAACTGAATGTCAGTAGTCAAGGTACATGGGGGATACAGAGGTCACAAGTCCTTGTTATGTAAACAAGTGTATCTCGACAGAGTAGCTGACACGACGCTAGATAACCCGGCTGATACTGCATAATACAGGTCACGGAGCGTCCACACCACGGCGCCCACAGGATACAGGTCACGGATCGTCCACGCCACGGCGCCCACAGGATACAGCTCACGGAGCATCCACACCACGGCGCCCACAGGATACAGCTCACGGAGCGTCCACACCATGGCGCCCACGGGATACAGCTCACGGAGCGTCCATACCACACAGGTCACGAGGCGTCTACACCACGGCGCCCACAGGATACAGCTCACGGAGCGTCCACACCACGGCGCCCACAGGATACAGCTTACGGAGCGTCCACACCACGGCGCCCACAGGATACAGCTCACGGAGCGTCCACAGGATACAGGTAGTTTTACGGCATTTTAGGAAAATATAAAATTTCACCGATTTTCCGTAAAATTCGGGTCAATAAGGGCGGATTATCCAAATCTGTAGATACATGACGATGGCATAATCTATTCATTTCATTTGCTCCATTAAACAATTTTACACGGATAGATAGGTTTTTAAAAAGACATGTACTAGACAAATCCTACAAAACCGCGCATTGATACAAACAAAACAACGGACACGCGCACACACACAAAATAATAAAATTGCGCTTTCGGCTTCAATGCCTCTTCAAACAGTTATAAAACTATTTTAATTTATTTTTATGAACTTTTTGAAAGAATTCTTAAGTGATACTTGTATCTGACGAAAATATCGTGAATATATATCAGTGTGTCGTCTTATTTATCCTAGAATTAAATGATACATGTAAGTATCCACCTTTCATATCATTTTGACTCAAGACTCGTTAAGATTGAATAAATCCTAAACTTTTTGGTCCGCTCTTGATTCACTCATATAAACATACATTTAAGGATTCTTTTTTCATAGATTAAAAAAATAAAGTTTGTTTGTGGCAAGTATCGTTGAATTCCCATAAACACTGTTCCGTCGTATCGATGATTTGGAGAAAACAACAGTGCACAGTGTAGATTTTGAAATATGGGCAGGTGACATATGAAGAGAATTGTGTAAAACATATACCCAAGAAATCTGAGGAACGTGTCCACTTCTACATTCGGTACATTCACTTTACACGGGAACTCCGACGAGCTGGGACGAAGTTTGTTGAAGAACACTGGACTTCTAGCTATAAGAACCAACCTATGGGCCTTGATCTCATATTTGTCAGGACCAACAAGGATGGAAACATCGCATGCAATTTGGTTTGTAAACATATAATGCATGCCTTCAATCAATGACTTGTCACACTGCCATGCCTGGTTTTTTATTGCTCCTGCATTTTCACCCGTTGGTGATTGATTTTTTTCTGGAGTAACTTCACTAATGTCATTTATATCCATGATGGAAAAGTATGTTAAAACTTATTTTGAAACACTACTTTGAAGTAATTATTTATGGCCAGGATACATTCGCTTCGTTTCGCTTCCAAGGCTGCCCATGTCTGAAATAGTATAAAGAACAGCGTAACATTATTGCGCACAGAGAGAATCGGTGGAAGTACATAAACTGATATTTACAATAGCATGAAGTACATGTTTAGTATTAAAATATACATGTAGAATATTAGCATAACTGAACCGAACCACGGTATTACTATATAGTATACAATTATTGACGTTTTCACGGTCAATACGATGCGTTAGTTACCCGGAAAGTGAATATTATACTTCACGAATAGCCAACGTATTGCATTGACCGATACAATGTCAATAGTTCTTTTATGATTTGATTGAATAATTCAGAACATTGAAAACCAGCCAAGTTTCTGTGGACAACCACAAATAATAACCAGTTTTATAAATTTCAATATTCCCAATTTACTTTTGGTCCGATACTGGAAAAATCAAATGTTTTATTTACCTTAAGGACATTGATGGTGCACATAACTTTTATATTTTCTGGTCTGTTGGATCTCGGTGAACAAGAACGCTCAGATTTATTCAAGCATACTAATAATCAAGTACAATAGAAAGAGGGACACAAGGTCTGCTTTGAGTTGTGCGAGGAACAAATTGGCACTGTTATACAACAAGCTATGGTGGAAGCATGCTACTGAAAGTCATTTTGAGTCAATGAAAATTCCTTGACCTTATGATAACACCTCAACTTTTAAATTATGAACTCCAAAAGAATTACAGCATCATAATCGCATACCAACAAATATGGCCTGTTTAAATACGAGTAAAGTGAAATGCATTTCAATGTATCATTGAAGAGTACGTACATGTAATTAGAATAAAAACCTACAAACCCGCTGGGTCAGATCTAACTTTAGATGTATACTTTCGGATCCGCCTATTCGCAGAAAATATATATACATTTACCTGGTATTTTAGTTGCAGGAGTGAAGTTAAATTGTCTTTGAATTTCCTAAAGCAACGACTAAAACCAGTGCTGATAATCAATTCTATTTTTAGACCAGAGTAACCATAGCAGCATTTGCATACAGAAAGTGAGAGTATACAGATTCAATAATGAGTTTTACTGATCGCAAATCGCAGGTATACCAGCATGCACCAATCATCACTTAATTAACCATACACATTACTGGATATTACAATGATGTGAAACATGTAAAACAAACCATCTAGTTCGGTATATCTATACCCGCCTTTTCGTGGAAATAAATTATGATGAATTTATCTTTCCTGGTTTGAATTGACGTTCCTTGCGATTGCCATTGGAATCAAGGGCAGAGAACCAGTCAGTGTCAAGTGTAGAAAATGTCGATAATTATAATATGGCACTTTAAGTACTACTCCATATACATGTAAGAGTCAGGCAGGGAGTGGCACATCAAGGTCTGTCGATTTTGATGAAACTTGGCATGGTGATACCTTTTGCCTTTAGAAGCGAAAATATAACCTCCATTTTTTTTCTTACACCAATTTGGTTTCCATAGTAACGATCACACAGTTTAAGACATATAGTGAACAGACAATATAGGTCCAATGAGATCACAGTCGTATCGGTACATCTACATGTAGTATATACATGTGACCTCGACAATAACAATTGCATATGATGAAATTTCACATTTATCACAATTCTTTGGTGTACACATTTTCGAATTATCTTACAACAGTTGCTCTTCAATAAAACTATTTTACAAATTAAAACATAGTACATTAATTTTAAATGTTTACAAATTTTAAATGATATCTACAACTAATCCTCCCGTGGGGATCCGATTTAGAAAAGTAGTAGGTCCTCGGTACCCCTTGCTTGTCGTAAGAGGTGACTAAATGAGGCGGTCATTCGGATAAGACAGCAAAAACCGAGGTCCCGTGTCACAGCAGGTGTGGCACGATAAAGAATCTTTACCTTTGACCTCTAACCTTGAAAAACATTAGGCATCTTCCTCTCATCAATGTGATCAAATGTACCAAGTTGCAATATGCTGGAGCTTACATTTCGGTTTGTATCCTGTCTACAAGGTTTTCCTACTAAGTAATACTACGCCCTTGACCTTTGACTCATGACCTTGAAAAAGAATAGGCATCTTCCTCTCATCATGGTGATCAAATGTACTAAGTTGCAATATTCTGGAACTAATGGTTCGGTTTGTATCCTGCCTACAAGTTTTTCTTACTAAGTAATATTACGACATTGATCTTTGACTTCTGACCTTGAAAAACAATAAGCATCTTCTTAAGATGCTTGTATCCTGTCCACAAGTGGTTCCTACTAGGTTTTCCTGCTAAGTGAAACTACGACTTTGACCTTGAAAAACAATAGTCATCTTCCTCTCATCATGGTGATCAAATGTACCAATTTGTAAGTTCCTGGAACTTATGGTTCGGTCTGTATCCTGCCCACAGGGTCCGGACAGACGGACAACGCCACTCTATCATACATGTGCGTCCTGTCTTCAAAGGGTGTATAAAAAGGAAGTGCACATAAAGACCCTCACTGTTATGACCCTGAGCGCCGGGCACAGGTCAAAGTTTGTGGTAAATCACCTACAGTTGGTGACGTGTCAGAATAAGTGAAAAAATCCCGAAATTTAAGGGATGTTAAGCAAACAAAAACTTGTTATAATGCTGCAATTCATGATGAAAGACATGTCCAAGGATAAGATATGCGTTCACAACACTCTGTGCAACAGGAATCGTATTCAGAAAGTTACACATCTTTCTATACATGTATGTATGTACGATAGAACTAAATAGGAAGAATAGTTTCAGTGGCGGATTTAAGGGGGGAAGGAGCAGCCGCCGCCCCCTTAAAATGTTCAAATTTAAGGTAAATCGTGGTATCTTGTTTAGAAAAATGTACTAAACGATAAAAGAGCAATGATTTCTTCCACTCCTGGAGAAATAAATGACAAAACCTTTTGCTTCTTGAATTACTTTATTGGGAGAACTTAATTTTTTCCAAAAACCTTTAAAATTTCCGTCATTTTATTAATTTCACCTTATCAAAAATAATAGAAAATAGTACAAATGACTGAATAGGAGACATATTTCAAGCCCTATAAAATTTGTAAAATCCAGGAACTTCCTTTCGGTGGCTTCGCCCCCTGCCCCCACCAGGACTTCGTCCTGGACCCACTGGGGTCTCAAGGCGGTCCCCAGACCACCTGCCTCATAAAGTGGCGCCCCCTGTAACCGCAATTTCTGAATCCGCCCTTGGTTTTAGCACACTTAAACTGATGTCTCCTCTTCCATTTTCCATAGTTTTTAAAAACATTTTTGGGAATCATCCTTAAAGTGGTCAAGGTCAAAGGTAATAAAAAATGGCACGTGGAACATTCTTATGGTATACCCACATACCAAATATCAAAGGCCTATGCCCAAAAATTCTATCATTTGACCTTTACATAAAAGGTCATAAATTAGCATGCGACACATTGTCTTATCATATATACTCACATATCAAAGGCCTATGTCAAAAGACAATTTTTAAAAAAAGTTATAGTCCGGAGGGGAAAAAAATCCCCAAAATTCTATTATTTGACCTTTACATAAAAGGTCAAGGTCATCAAAAATGGTATGCGACATAGTTTTATCATGGTGTACCCACATACCAAATATCAAACGCCTATATGCCCGGATAAACTTTGTATGAGAAGCGAAAAAAGAAGAGTTAACACTAAAACAATATGTCCCACTTCTGGGAAGGGGAGACATAATTAAACTATTAACCAGTAATGCATAATTCATTTTATAATGGAAGAATATGTATACTTTATTAAGATATTGTCAATGTCTTTTGAAGTATTGCAAAGAATTGTCCGTCATAAACTTAACCAGAATGGAAAGGAGGGGAAATCTACTAAACAGTAGGTTTTTGGTGGGGTAAATTAAACTATAATAGAGTAAATCTCCCTTCGTGGTCGACTTTTCGTGGAGAAAGACCTACTATACACAGTCAATTTACGGGTGTGTGTGGGTGCTATACAACACCGGTACCCACTTACAAGTAGTCTGAAGCAATGCTGTTTAATGCTCGTGTTTAGCATTAAGTAATGGAACCTGCAATCGCTAGGGATATGGATGTCGCGTGGTTAGCAAACAACTACAAAGCTTCTTTGCGTAAATAAATTCAAAATGCACTTTATTTTAGAATGTGAAACCTTTTCAGATGTGAGGAACACATTTTAGACACGAAATTCTGCTACAGACCGAACACTTTTAAATTCTGTGAATTGATGTCATCTTTGAAACTTGAAACTTTGAGAAAGAACTCTGCATATTTATACTAAATATTTATAAATCAATCTGTCCTCCGTGATTATATACAACTTGTGTACCTGTGCCTTTTTTCTAATATAATTTATATTGCACCTCTGACAATTTACCTATTTACAAAAAATTGTACCTCATGTAGCAATATATATAGTTGGCTTGAGTGAATAAACTGAATTGAATCGTATTGTGTATAGTGAAAAAGTCTCAACGGGACGTGAAGCAAACAAACAACATTCGTTCTATGTGAGTTTTACAGAATTACTATTCAGCGCTTATTTTCATAACATGCAATGTTTCAAAACGTCCTTGAAACTTCACATTTGAAGAAATACCCGTGATATTCTGTCATTGTGATGTAACAGCCTTTTAACAGCGATAATTATGATGTTCCAGTGCAGTCAAATTCCGTTGAATGCCCATAAAATGAATTTTAAAGTGACGAAATTCATGATTTAAAGTAGATATTTACTAGGCAAAAACCTCCATTACCAAGGCTCCACATACAAAAAATCCATAGCAATACTGAGTAGTGGATTATATCTTCGATATTTTCACTTCTAGAAAGCTGTAACGTAGTCATGCAATACTACAATTAAAGTGATGGAAATAAGAATGTTTACCCCAATTACAGTGATGAGAACATATTGAAATTGGTCATGCCTGTTCTATAGATCAATGATAATTGTTTGCCTGCGAAATGCATGAAAATCTTGTATTTTGCTGCATTATTTAAATTGCATAAAAAGTGGTGAAAGGAGATTATCTTTCCCGTCATCCGATCCTTTCCTGGCTCTCCTCATTAAAATCTCTCCATTCCACGGCCTTCCCCTCACTTTTTCCTGATCTTTTCTTGCTTTATCACTTGTACTTGATTGGTCTCTGGTACTAAACTGGTCACTAGTGCTTGGTTGATCAGTAGATTGGTCACATGCAATGGGTTGTTTGCTAGGATTTGGTTGGCCAAATGAATTAGGGTTCTCCATGGTAATAGTGCTGCCTATTAACGCTAGGTTAATCACTAGCAATGGAGACCCATCCCATGGGGATCAGGGTTAGTTTAAGTACCCCTTGCTTGTCGTAAGAGGCGGCTAAATGGGGCGGTCCTTTAGAGGAGACCACAAAAACCGAGACCCCGCGTCACGTCCCTGCTCAATGGCCGTAAGCGCCGAACATAGACCTAAATTTTGCAGCCCTTCACCGGCAATGATGGCATCTCCATGAGTGAAACATTCTTGAGAGGGTCGTTAAACAATATAAATCCATCCTTCTAAGTTTTGTTTACTTGGGGAAATGTTGAAGTTTTGATGAAAAACAATTTTTGATCAATAATTACAGGCATTTGATAAAAATTCCCCAAAGTTCTTGACACCATTTTGGTACTATTCTTTAAAATATACAATGTGTTCATTGATTTTTATATATTTGTGTTATACCATATTGGAATATTAGAAAATTTGTTTTTCGCATGCATGCTTTGCACATTCAATTTTTTTTCCATTACAGAAAGCCATGAGGTAAATCATCTCACCAAAAACTATTATCATTGGGTATAAAAATATTTGAAAAGAAGCATCTCCAAAGTCAAAAAATTTGTTTCCCACATCACTACCATTGATAGCTAAAAATATGTCTAAGCATGCATGTACCACAACTTCCCATCAACTATTTTATCCATGAGCAGTTCAGTGATTTGATGAAGTGTTCCATGGGTACATGTACCATTTTTAGACCCCAGCATATGTAGTCCTGGGTAATAACAGCTCTCTCTACCTTATCAAATCAATTCAAATATACATAAAGTGCAATATTTTCATGCTTTGGTGTATGAAGAGAGGTAATTCAACATTCTTCATGTATGTGTAATGAAATATAATCTGTGCTATTTCTAAATATTTAAAGTATATGTAGATAGAACTACTGCTATAAAGAGCTGTTTCTCATTTTTGCCTTCCTATTTTGAGACTATTCTGCTGAATGAAAAATGTATAAAAATTATTTACAATATGTTTAAATAATAACGCTATAATTCCCTCTGGTAGGGGGAGTTAAGTCACTGGACTTCTTGTTGTAAAACTACTGATTCCTCCGTGCAGTGGTTACAGTATAGAATCCTTCATTAATTACTCCCTGTTAATTATTATCTTAAAAAGATCAATATCAAAACTCCTGACAACTGCAATTTCTGTAATCATAAAGTAGACACTATTCGTACGATCAAATAACTACACTTTAATAGAGAAACTTTAGTTTGCATATTTACAGAACAAGCTCTAGCAGAGTGGGTTTAATGTTATTATTACATGTATTATTTTGTGTGAATTGCCACTGAATGAGAACTATGAAGTAAAAAACTTAATCATACAGTATATTATATGCTAAACAGTATATTTTTTCATACCTGTGTAAAAATAACATTCCAACCTTGTGTGGTTTACCTTCTCATTTAAGAATGAAATACGGAATTGAAAGGCATGTATCAATACATACATGTAATTCGAAACTGTCCGACTTTGAAAATCAATGGACAAACTGGAAAAACATTTTTAAACTACGATAATCTGAATTTTAATTATTTATTTTTTGTTTGCGTGTTATAATTGTTTGTTTGTGCTTTATATATATATATATATATATATATATATATATATATATATATATATATTCCAGAGACTTGTAAAAAGACTTTTTGAATACTTTAGCAAAGAATGATTATATACTTGCTTTGAAAGGTATGTTGGATAAAGATTAGTAACGCTATATAGTGTGCGAAAGTTTCCCGAAAAAGACAGATCAAATAAAAACAGTAATGTAAAATGTAATATACAGTGCGCAAAAAAGTATAAATACAAGTATATATTTATAACATCTTTATCCTGAGAATAATTTTCTTCCTTATTCACTTGCGAATACTCACAATTGTCTATAAATATTGTGAAAAAGAAAAAAGCTTAGACTATGAAAAATAAAGTTCCATACTGCCAGACTCCCATAACCACCATTCCTTTTATCGCGTACTTACTGATCCTGGACATCGCCGGAACAATCTTTATAAAGAGATAATAACAGACACCAAGTTCTCCTACCTCTTGTGAGTTCCAGAATGCAGATCAATATCAGTTTGAAGTAGTATCGGATATTACGGAACACCCTGTACATGCGTTTGGACATTTGAACTATTGAATTGAATTTTAAAAAACGACTCTAGTAGTATTGAATAACTGATCAATCACACGGAACGCCAATTCTGAAAAGAGCGACTGTTACCCATTTTGACGTTCATGTTCAGTTTGTTCATTTAAAAGAAGTTCATATTATTTCCTATGTACATGTATAACTATATTAATAATAGCAATATCTAGTAATACCAGCATTCATATAATTATGTTATTGTAATTTATTTCTAAGTTACAGTGTACACTTAATTTTGAATACTAATGTACTTTTAATTGGTAATACTAAAGTGCTATTTTAATGAATATACAATGAAAGAGCTCACTCAGTCATTTGAATCATTAAAAAAACCAATATTCAGAAAAAGATCTGAGACATTCTCACCTTACTCAAGACCATGGCTCCTTTAGATTTTGTACATTATCACTAGATAGGGAGATGCACCTACCTTCTGTTTGCCTGCTTGTTTAGGGAAAGAGGAGACAATCTATCGGCCAATCACACAGCTGTCTGTACGAGAGTTATATCTCTTGGTTCATACTTTAACATTCTGTTTCATCTATCATTCTTGTACAAAGCTTTTCTAAAAAGCTTGCCGTCTTTAGCAGCAACTCTATACAGCGAAGTTGAATTATGTTCCTTGTCTTCATTATTGAATTGAGCTAAAATAAATAATCTCACGGACATCATGCCTACAAAGCTGTGTCCTGACTCCCATTGTAAAAGTTTGTATTTATGAAGGGTATATGTACTGGAAATCAAAATCACTGTTCCCTGTATTAGCACTGATTAAAGCCTCTATATCAAATGAAATTGAGATTTTCAGTGTGTATATCACAATATTTATTTTCTAACAAAGTTATGAAACAAAACAAACTAAAAACATAATATCAGTAATCAAGAGTGAATTCATCAAAATTATAAGTTAAATTGAATAAAAATTCTTGTGATTCAACGTTACTTCACAGACATAATAATCATTGTGTCTCTGTTTTAAATCATGAAAAAACGTCACTCTATGATATGTAAGAAAAAATATGAAACAATCACACATAATTAGCTATACTTCTGGAAGTCCCTAAAAATGCATAAATTAGACTCGTTTACCTAAATTGTAATAACAGGTGGATGGATTATTCTTTTGTATGCTTAAAAAAACCCAGTGATCCTCATTTTGAAGTCAAGCCTTATTTATTCTTATGTAATTCTTAGCTTATTAATGATAGAAAGATTAATGTATCAACAAGTGAAGATACATGTAACGAACAGTGTGATCTCATTAATCTTAAACAGAATACAAAATCACGAGAAGGGCAAACACGGACCCCTAGACACACCAGAAATGGAATCAGGTGTCTAGGAGCAGTAAGCATCCCTTGATGACCGGTCACACCAGCCATGATGAGCCCTATATCTTGTTCAGGTAATCGGAATATTCTGTAGTCAAAATCAGTGTGCCAAGAATGGCCTAACAGTTGGTTTGAAACAGGTCAGACTGCCTTCACTATAATGATAGCTTGTAACACGTCAGACTGCTTTCACTATAATGATAGCTTGTAACACGTCACATTGCCTTCACTATAATGATAGCTGGAAACACGTCAGACTGCCTTCACTATAATGATAGCTTGTAACACATCAGACTGCCTTCACTATAATGATGGCTTGAAACACGTCATACTGCCTTCCCTATAATGATAGCCTGTAACACGTCATACTGCCTTCACTATAATGATAGCTTGTAACACGTCAGACTGCCTTCACTATAATGATAGCTTGTAACACGTCAGACTGCCTTCACTATAATGATAGCTTGTAACATGTCAGACTCCCTTCACTATAATGATAGCTTGTAACACGTCATACTGCCTTCACTATAATGATAGCTTGTAACATGTCAGACTCCCTTCACTATAATAGCTTGTAACACGTCAGACTGCCTTCACTATAATGATAGCTTGTAACACGTCAGACTGCCTTCACTATAATGGTAGCTTGTAACATGTCAGACTCCCTTCACTATAATGATAGCTTGTAACACGTCATACTGCCTTCACTATAATGATAGCTTGTAACATGTCAGACTCCCTTCACTATAATAGCTTGTAACACGTCAGACTGCCTTCACTATAATGATAGCTTGTAACACATCAGACTGCCTTCACTATAATGATGGCTTGAAACACGTCAGACTGCCTTCCCTATAATGATAGCTTGTAACACGTCAGACTACCTTCACTATAATGATAGCTTGTAACACGTCATACTGCCTCCACTATAATGATAGCTTGTATCACGTCATACTGCCTTCACTATAATGATAGCTTGTAACACGTCAGACTGCCTTCACTATAATGATAGCTTGTAACATGTCAGACTGCCTTCACTATCAAGATAGCTTGTAACACATCAGATTACCTCCGCTATAATGATAGCTTGTAACACGTCATACTGCCTCCACTATAATGATAGCTTGTATCACGTCAGTCTGCCTTCACTATAATGATAGCTTGTAACATGTCAGACTGCCTTCACTATAATGATAGCTTGTAACATGTCAGACTACCTTCACTATAATGATAGCTGGTAACACGTCAGAATGCCTTCACTATAATGATACATGTAGCTTGTATCACGTCAGCCTGCCTTCAATATAATGATAGCTTGTAACACGTCATACTGCCTTCAATATAATGATAGCTTGTAACACGTCATACTGCCTCCACTATAATCAGAGCTTGTAACACGTCAGACTGCCTTCACTATAATGATAGCTGGTAACACGTCAGACTACCTTCACTATAATGATAGCTTGTAACACGTCAGACTGCTTTCACTATAATGATAGCTTGTAACACGTCACATTGCCTTCACTCTAAAGATAGCTTGTAACACGTCAGACTGCCTTCACTATAATGATACATGTAGCTCGTATCACGTCAGACTGCCTTCACTATAATGATAGCTTGTATCACATCAGACTGCCTTCACTATAATGATAGCTTGTAACACGTCAGACTGCCTTCACTATCAAGATAGCTTGTAACACATCAGATTACCTCCGCTATAATGATAGCTTGTAACAAGTCATACTGCCTCCACTATAATGATAGCTTGTAACATGTCAGACTGCCTTCACTATAATGATAGCTTGTAACATGTCAGACTACCTTCACTATAATGATAGCTGGTAACACGTCAGAATGCCTTCACTATAATGATACATGTAGCTTGTATCACGTCAGACTTCCTTCAATATAATGATAGCTTGTAACACTATCATGGCGCTACTGCATGAGAGTAATCTTCGCTAGCTAACGAATCGCATCTCTCCTCCTCAGTAATCAAAACGTGGTCGACACAAAATAATCCTTGAATTTCCCGATTGTGATGAATAGCGTCTTATCATACGTGTAAAATCAGATACATGTGTAAAATTAGATACATGTATGTATGTATGGAAGTATATTCAAATGGGGATGATCAATACGGAAGCTGGGTTTCAAGTACCTGCTTGACTTCGAGGTGTTGTAAACAAGTTTCTGGGATTTTTAATAGTAGACAAATGTTCAAGGAAAATTCTTTTACAAGTTGTACATTATAATCGTTTTTCCTGAAGGTCATTTTCCAAGACTATAAAGTACTTAAACATTTTTACCTCTTCTCCAAAAAAAACCCAACATAACCTATTTCCATCAAAATTGCTGTGGGATTATGTATTACGTGATCCCTGTCATTTGGGTACTTACGGGTTGGATAGAAACCTTTAATAATAGTACAAACCCCCTTTTTTAGGTCACTTGACCTATTTCTGTTAGTCTGCGTCCGATGTCACGCAACGTTTGTTAACAGTTGAACACACTATTCCTACTCCAGCATGCTAGAGGTTCACGACGAGATACTTTTGACTTGGCGCCGCGTAACCTCTAGCATCCATTGTAAAAATTCTCGCCGCTAAAAAAGCCCATGTGGGAATATATGTCCACCACCATTCAAATATATTCGTTATTCACACTAAAATGTACCTTTAAAATAAAGCTACTCTGTCACACTAACGATTAATCCATTTTTTTAAAAAATGCATTTGAAAACAGATAATTGAGGTGAAGGTTGTCTACTAAAATTACGGAATGGAATTCAGATGTTTCAACAAAACGAAATTGAAACTGCGAGTACTATAGTTGTTTTGCGTAATCTAGACATAATACGTAATTCCATGGGTGTGAAAAAGGTATAAAATATCAATGAAAAAGAACTTAGGTATCAGTATTAAAGTGTTTCACCACTATAGATGAGGTTTAATAAATTGATTACTCTGGCATTATGTTTTGGTTTATTTAATTTTGTGTTTTTACAATTTTAGAAATACTAAACACGCTTAAGAAATATTTAACAAGGATAGGATATACACTGAAAAGTTTTGCCTCCCATATCATATGTAAATAATTGTGTCATACTACTTTATTCCTTTTAAAAAGAACTGATGATGCAATATTTTCGTTTTTTGAAAAACGATCCGCAAAATAATTATGACGTAAAATGAAAACAAATTCTAGTTAAAGGTTTAAACAATGATGGATGAAAGGTGAAGATAACGAACAGTGATCAATCTCATAACTCCTATAAGCAATACCAGATATATAGTTGGGCAAACACGGACCCCTGGACACACCAGAGGCAGGATCAGGTGCCTAGGAGGAGTAAGCATCCCCTGTCGACCGGTCACACCCGCCGTGAGCTCTATATTTTGATCAGATAAACGGAGTTTGACTTCTGACCTTGAAAAACGTTAGGTATCTTCCTCTCATCATGGTGATCAAATGTACCAAGTTGAAAAATCCAAGAGCTTACGGTTCGGTCTGTATCCTACCTACAAGGTTCGGACAGACGACGCCATACCATAATACAGCTGTACTGTATAGCGGGTTTTTTTTTCCGCAGGGTGTTAAATTTGGCTTATTTTAGCGGTTAGATGGCTGTCAGCCAAAATTTTACTCGCCAAATATGCACCCAATGGCGACTTAAGTATTTGCAAGAGAAATAACTTTTCCCTGTCCGCCAACATTTTTTCCGCTAAAATTATTAGCATACCTTTGAGCCAGCAAATCGCCAAATTTTAGACCCGCGGAAAAAAAAAACCCGCTATACGGTACGTCACATCTTCGACGGGTGTATAAAAATTAATGTTAATTAGATATTTGAATTTGTTTATTACTAAACCTGAAAATTTAAGAACAAAGTAGGTGCATAACATTTTCCAAAACTGAAAGTCATTACCCTTGTGTCAGTGTTGCATACTCCAAACAGTTGTTATATGGACCATACAGTGAGTTTAAAAATCTACTTCTCTATTCCTGGCCATATAAGAAAGAAATAAACTAGTTCAGATGCATTGCTATATTAAACATGAAGGCCTCTACAAAACGAGTGAACTCCATTGATTATGGGTCGGACTCGGGGATAGAGCTATTATGGATCATATAATGAGAATTCAGTTATTTTAAAATTCTCCTTTGAACCCCTGAATATCAAGCAAAAGCTTAATGATAATGAACATAGAGAACTACGCAAATTGTAAAATTAATGTTCACTGGGTCAGAGAGCGAGGCCTCAGGGAAGGGAATCACATAATGAAAATACATTAATTCTTTAAATATATTCCCCTTTAATCTTGAACATTTACACACAAACTATAGCATTTACAGTGCGTCAAGTGAATTTTGGTCCAAAAATATAGAACATACCTCAGAAATATAGCACCTTTTTCTCAGAAATATAGGAATATATAGGACAAGAAAAACAAAGAACTTCTGGACTTTTTAGCCTCCTCCTCCACTCACTACACTCTCCCTTTATTTACAAGTAAACAGGAAATATAACTTTCATTGTTTCAATAAAATAATGTCAATCAACAAAATGACACACTTGGCAAGCTAACATCGTACGACTGTAACCTGTATTAATTTGAATCTACTTCAGTTAACCAGCGTTCCTGAAACTTTGTTTTATCATAGGCATTTTCACACTAAGTCTTGTTAAAACTCAACCTGAAACAAAACACTTGTTAGAACATGGAACAGAGCTCTTCGTCTGCAAGACTGTTTGACTTCCCACAAGGAAGAAAAACAAATCCAGCAGGTAAAGCTGAAATAGCTGGGCTGGGCAGGGTCGCCACATCCAGGCTTTCCAGCACTCTCTGATTAAAAATAAAGGCTAATTTTAGGGCTAAAATTATGAAAATTTAGGGCTAAAATTCGGAATTTCATAATCAAATTATGGCAGCTTTCAAAATTTAAATAGTCTTACTTTAATAATTTGGACAATAAAGAAACTCACACAAAAAATACTCTCTGGGCAGGAATAATTGGCTATAACCTTAATAGTAACATCTTTGTCCCAAAGTCACTTGACACATGGATTGACTGGTCAAATTAGTTTGAATGCATTTTCAAAATTGCTAGAATAGAAATATATTTTTAAAAAATGGAATTGACAATGAGAATTAGGGGTTTGTTTTTAGGATACCCCTTTAATTTAGCATATCTTAAGAAATTCTAGCAAAACTAAAACAAATACGATTTTTTATGGCCGCTGGACAGCCTGGTGACACCTGAAAGAAAAGTAAATTTTGTATAGTTACAAATAGATGACACAAATTGTTTATAATATACAGTACTGGTTTTGCTTCAGAATCCAACATTTCTTGCTTACCGTAAAATATAGGAAATATAGGAATTTTTGTGGAAATATAGGGATTTATAGGAATAACCCCCAAATATAGGAATTTATAGGAATAACCCCCAAATATAGGAATTTATAGGAAACTTGACGCCCTGCATTTAATTACATGTATGATGGGCATGAATGCCTCTACAAAAGTCACCCTGAATCAGTGGTTCCAGCACCAAGGTGAGATTATATAGCTCATCAACCGACAATGTATTACTCTTCAAAAATACTCTTTACTCCTGAACATGATGCAATAAGACTTGATCGTAGTTTACTCTAGGGTTGCCCATTACTGGACGGTGTGTCGTGACCATGAATCAAGGTTAAAGTCTCTAAAAATTTGTATTCACTTTTTTCCAAATCCTTTTCTTATTACTATATATTTATATCCCCTTCAAAGAAGAGGAGCATATTGCTTTGCACCTGTCGGTCGGTCGGTAGACCACATGTTGTCCGCTCAATATCTTGAGAACCATTCACTTGATTGCAATGATATTTCATATGGAGGACCCCTATTGTTATTCAGGTCCAACGGTCAAGGGTCATTCTATTCTGGACATAGGAAGACACTGTCCGCTCAATACCTTGAAAACCCTTTGCTTGACAGACATCCAACTTGGTACACTGGTACATCCCAAGGAGTAGGTGATCCCTATTGATTTTGAGGTCAAAGGTCAAGGGTCAAACTTGACATAGGAATATACTGACCACTCAATGTTTAGAGAACCCTTTGCTTGACAGACATCGATCTTGATACATCTTCAGGAGAAAATGACCCTCTTGATTTTGCGGTCACACGGTCAAACTTCAAGGGTCACACTGGACATAGGAATATACTGTCCGCTCAATATCTTGAGAACCCTTTGCTTGATAGACATCAAGCTTGATACACTGGTATATCTTAAGGAGAAAATGACCCCTTTTGATTTTGCGGTCACACGGTCAAACTTCAAGGGTCACACTGGACATAGGAATATACTGTCCGCTCAATATCTTGAGAACCCTTTGCTTGATAGACATCAAGCTTGATACACTGGTACATCTTAAGGAGAAAATGACCCCTTTTGATTTTTAGGTCACATGGTCAAGAGTCAAACTGGACATAGGAATATACTTTCTGTTCAATATCTTGAGAACCTTTGCTTGAAAGACATCAAAGTTGGTACACTGTTACATCTTCAAGAAAAGATGATCCTCTTGATTTTGAGGTCACATGGTCAAAGGTCAAACTGGACATGAGAATATACTGTCTGCTCAATATTTTGAGAGCCCTTTGCTTGACAGATATCAAACTTGGTGCACTAGTACATCTTCAGGAGAAGATGACCCCTATTAATTTTAGGTAGCATGGTCAAAGGTCAAACTGGACATAGGAATATACTGTCCGCTCAATACATTGTAATATATTGTATCCTATATTCTAAGAATTATTTGTTTGATTGACACCAAACTTGGTACACTGGTACAGCATAAGGAGTAGATGGCCCCCATTGAATTTTAGGTCACATGGTCAATCCACTCCTGACATAAGAAGATATTGTCTGCTCAACATTTTGAATAAGTGATACTACTAAATGATGCATGTGTATAACCCTTTTCAATTTTGCACCGGGGGGGGGGGGGGGGGGTATGTGTTTTACAAACATATATTGTTTGATGTTGCGTTCTATGTAAATTTTGGTAAATAAAATGATTATGGTGTTAAAGAAGAAGAAGAAATATCTGGTTCGGCCACACCTGAGTATTTTAGAGATATTGGTGGTCCATATTTGACACAAAGGTTTTTAAAGACCAGAATCAGGCTTCTTTTGTTTTACCGTAAGAACATTTATATCCAAGAGTTTTACAGACACGCATGCAGCACCTACTCACAACCCGAGGATGTATGATAACTGGGTGGTTGTTAAGTCTCATTGGGCTCTGGTTTTAAGTTGCCATGGATGGAGAATACATTGGTTCGATACTTTAAAGATAAACACAATATAATCCATATGCTTCTAGTTTCCATAATTGAAATGATTGACTAAGAAATCGAATCTATGTTTTTAGTATAATAGTAGATTAAATTTTTAAAGATATGCATGCTGAATGTCACGTATTGAATAATATCCTTCAGATATGCGTTCACTGTTTTCACCTCGCCGATACAAATGTTCGCAGCGCTATATTGTCAAGACCCCGATGTCGGCGTCACAACTTTAAACTTGGCTATATTTTTTTAACCATGGGGAACAGAGTTTTGATATTTCATACCTTGGACTCTGTGTTTTTTTTTTTTTTTTAGTTCTTACAAGTTTATTGTTATTTCGGATTTCCAATATTTCGGCTTGAGCATCACTTAAGAGACATTATTTGTCGAAATGCGCATCTGGTGCATCAAAATTGGTACTGAATAAGTTTTACATTACGACCTCTGGGTCGGGGCCTCTGCTGGTGGACTGTTAGTCCCCGAGGGTCTCTACAGCCCAGTAGCTAAGTACTTCGTTACTAGCTTAAAAATACGGATGTATATTTAATTGCTGTGACCTTGGACTCTGACCTACCTTTAAACACCTTCAACCTTAGTTATGTCTTTTGAACCAAGGTGGATAGGACTTTGATATTTGACATATAGCTTCCTCATGACCAGGTCTTTCTTTCTGTACTAAGACTAATGACTTTGACCTACTTTAAAACAAACTTGAACCTTAGCTATATGTTTTGCATTAAGGGGAATAGAGCTTTTATATTTGACATATCAATTCCTTATGACCAGGCATTCCTTTCAGTGCCAAGACTTTTGACCTAATGACATTGGACGTTAACAACAATGACTGTCTTCTGAACCAAGGGGCGATAAGGCTTTGATAATTCACATATAGATATATCTCATGACCAGGCCTTTCTTTGGGTACAAGGACTTTTGACCTATTGACCTTCGACTCTGACCTTTTAATTTTTTTTAACCTTTGCTATGTCTATGATGCAAAGAGACAAGGCTTTGATAATTCACAAATAAATGCCTCATGACCATTCTTGGTACCAACCCCTTTGACTTGGTAACTTTGACTTTTGACCTACTTTTCCAACACTTTAACCTTAGCTACAGTATTGTATATCTATTGAACCAAGGGAGATGTAGCTTTGGTATTTCACAGTTTAATTCGCCATGACCAGGTCTTTATTTTAGCACCAAGACTTTTGATCTAGTGTCCTTGGACTTTAACATACTTTTTCAAAAGCTTTAACCTTGGGTAGATCTTTAGAATCAAGGTGGTATGTTTAGAAGACTCACACTTCCCTGCAAGTAATGTTGTCTTCTGACTACTCTGGTTGAGGACGTTACAGTTGGAAACAGTTACAGATCTGGGCGATTTCACGCACGTATTCAACTAAAACCAGGGTTCCCACCCATCTGCTCCGTTTCTAAATTTAAAATTATTTTACTTTGATGTATATATATTTTCAAAGGTTATATTGTCTATGTACTTTATCTATTTTTGAATAATTTCATATGACACAACCTTTAGTGAATTTATGAGTCCAGATTAAATAAGATCGAATCTTAACAGAAATATTAATGTCTTGGCAAACAGAATGTCTGCTAAGGAAAACGATAGGCATCGTGTTTAATTTTTCGGTATTCAAGCGTTAAATAGAGAAGTCATTATAAGTAAATAAAGCAATTCTGTCTCTTGAATTCCAGAAATTACGATAACTCATTATCCGGAATGTTTCAGCTTCATATCACTGGCAGGTACAAGAGTGATTTGATCAGATACAATTTCTTTGATCTTCAGAATGTTCAAACTTTGCCCAACTTTATAACCAAGCTCGAGATTATTTAAAAAATATAATGAAATACCAACACGCCTAAAATATACATTCAAAACAAATACATGAAAATAGAAAAATCAAACAGAAGGTCCATAATACATATATTCAGGCTTTGAATCTTGTTTAATCCGTACAATAAATATTATTAAGTTAGAGCGTGGTCAGTTTCACGTTCTGTACTGCAGCACAATCCTATGACGTCTTTTCGATCTCAAGAAATTAAAAATACATAACATTTAAACAATGACTCTTTTAAATCTGTTCTCTCTCATTGCTTTATCGGAAACCCCTCCCTAGGGACGAAAAGCTTAATTGATATTTACTCGATATCATTGAATATATAATAAGTGGAAAGAAAACAGTTTCTAAAATTCGACCTTTTTAATCGATGAATAATATTGACACAAACTTGAAAATCCCCTGCGATATGTGTTTGAGTTTTCAGACTTTAATGGAGATTTTTTTGATATTGGATGGATAATTTTATTACTACATTTGTACTAACATTAATTTTGTTACATTTCGTCTCAGATAATAACTAATATATGTTCATAGAAAAATAATGTTTTCTGACCAGTGGTATACATTTAGTGGTAATTTCTGTCATGTTTATTCTTGTTAAACCAAGCAGTTTCTCTCAAACTGGTTTGATTGTCTACCCATTTGTGAAACCTACTCATTAGAATTTCAATGTTAAAATAGCATTTTATCATGCATTTTCCACAAACATTCAGAATTGTAATGCAAATCTTCACTACCACGGCAAAGTGACGCATGTCATTAGGGATTCGTATAGCCCAACATCATTTTTGTCTAGCACTTTTAAAGTCACATTTCAAGCACTTTTAACAATAAAACTATGTAAAAGATATAAAACTTACACGATATATTGATTGGATTTTAAATTCTTAAGCTCATTTTGGGGGTTTTCCCCCAACATTTCAAGATCTTCGATTCAGTGTGATTACTTTTCTACTTTCAGAAACAATGTATTTGATAAATTGCTAACACCCCACCCCGATCATTTCTTATGTTCATCACCTCGCATGTGAGGATAAAGAACCGCATCCCCCATGTTAAAGATGTTCATTATCCTGACTTCTAGCACACACGGCACTATACCCTTAACAAACTAAAACGCTTTGTACCGTCCCAAGTTTGTTGCAAGGCATCGATAATTGTGGCGATGTGCTTTCCCGCTAAAGAAAAAATAAGTCATAGAAACGCTTCACATATTTACAAACAGTTCTGCAAGATACTTACATGTATAAATATTACTCATGCAAAGAAACATGGGTAATGCATGTGAAGGAGAATTAGTAAGGTCCCTCCCTCTCTCTCTTTTAATTTTTGCTGACATAGTGAAACATAATCAAAATTCAAGTACCATTTAAAACGAATTCAAGTACTTTTTTGTACCTTAGAGCTTTTTCAAAATTCAAACTCTTTTCATGGTCTTTACGAACATTGTCACATGTGGGGGGTTTTGTATGAGAAGACGAAAAGTAAGAGGCGTGATATTCGCACGAAATATTCTTATGGTTTTCATACAAATTACTTTGTAGGGAAGTTTCCTGGACATGGTTAATCTTGTGATGTGAACATCAATTATATATTTGTTTCAAGGCTGAAGATGATAGTCCAAGATATAAAGTTAACAGCTAGAAACTGATATTAAAGTATGTTATTTATCAGCTTAAGTGTTTAAAACATGGAAATGTTCAAAATAATGTTTTCTATAAGCTCACAGAATGTTTAAGACAAAGTTTTCTATAAGCTCACAGAATGTTCAAAATAATGTTTTTTATAAACACTATTGTTCCTTCGTTTCTACACATTTTCATGCGAATATTGTACGATTATTACATGAGAAATAATATCAAAATATTATACAAAACAAATAAAAACGACTTTATACAAATATTTATTTTCTTGTTTGATTTTTCGAATAATTATCGCACGATATTTGCTTGAATTTCGAATAAGGGAACAAAAATGAAACTCATGCGAGACACCCATCTCTGTGTACATATTGTTGTACATATGCCGACCTTTTTAATTGAATAGACCACAGTGTTATAGGGTTATTGAACTTATATTGGTGAATATTGGCACGAGTTGGCTGTGAAAATGCACGAGCTTGCGAGTGCATTTTGACAGCCAACGAGTGCCAATATTCACCTATATAAGTTCAATAACCCTTTTATTATATAGCTAAAGTATTTAGTTGTTAAATTATATCCCTTTTCACTCAAACTACTCCAAAATAGACGAGAATTCATCAATTTTGGCAGTGTGCAATAACAGCATGCATTTCTTAACTGTTCAATATTTAACCCTTCATTAATGCATGAAGCAAACTGATTTTGTAAATGGGAACATCATAATTTATGTACAGTAAAACATTTTGATTAAGTAAATATCAAATACCGGCTCTGTAAGATTCGGAGGACCGTCGTCTGCCATTTTGGCTTGTTTACGTCGTTATGGTAAAATCAATATTGAACGCTCATACTCGGAATGTTTCGGGCGCATACAATTTACGCAATGCAAAGTTAGCGTTCAATAAATTCTCAGGATATTGAACGCTAACATTCTCTAGATTTTACGCAGATTTTATATAGGACTATTTATTAGCTATATAATAAATATGAAATATTGACTTTATGCAACCAATATTAATGAACTGAACTACAAGTCAATGACCCAACAATAGGTTTCACAGTCAATGTCAGTCGTATTAAAAACCGATAATGATTTAACTGTATATTCAGAATAGTAATTAGCTACTTTCACACAAATTGGCTATAGGCGTAACTGTATGTGAAGTAATTCAAACTGCGGGTGTCATGAGCTTTTCTCTCTGGATTGCAGCTGCAACCTCGAATATTACATTTAATCTTGGCGTCTCTCCAATCACATTTTACATATAAGTAACCCCGCGAAAGTTTTCTCCTCCATTAACTGTGCGATCATTCGACCCTTGTTTATTCTTTTCAGTACAATGTAAGAACAGATTTTTTAAACGAGTAGGCATTAACAGGAAGAATGAAGAACTCCTCAAATGGAATGCTTTGATATTTCTTCTTGACGCCCACTCTAACACGAAATGTCCTTTCAATTTGCATTATACAGTATTATATTCATCAATGCATATCTACAATGTAAGATGCAAAAGATCATTGCAAGTTCTTTTGATAATATATAGATTTTGAAACACGAGCGACATTACAGCGGTAGGTCTAATGAAGTGGTTAAGTGCCCCATCCTCTAAAAGGTGATATTATTTACCTCACTTTTGGGGTATAAGGAAGGGCGTGGATCCCAGGGAGATAATTTGTAGGAAGGGCCTGAATCCCAGTCAGATAGTTTGGCTTGGCGTACATTATCAATGCTTTAAACTTAGGATCCATTTTACAAAAACGTTTTACGATTTAATAAAAACCAAACAGTTTTGCAATTCATTTAATGCTGCAATTTTTTTTAAAGTGTAAATTCACGGCATATCAAAAGAAATGTAGATGACAAATAAATAAAATAATAGTTTCGGGAAATTGAACACGGATACGGAAATATATCTGGCATTCCTAAAAGTCCCATGTGCATTGGCGTCCAATGAGGAAGACGAGGATTATGCTGACTGTCAGACATCGTGGCATTGCATTAAAAAATCATTATAATATTGTATTGAATTTTTAAAGTATTGCAGCGAGAAATACTACACACAATTTATGGGTGTATACGACGTTTAATTAACATGCCTCAATCGTGCCCTTTGCTTTGCTAATTGATTTAAGAAATAAATTTCCTTTATGAAAATAAATGAGGGCATGGACTGTGGCGCTTTACGCCAGCGTACTTCACGAAGCGCGAAAGTATACCGGCGTAAAGCGTTGAAGTTCATTCCCACATATATTTACAAAACGAAAATTTGATTTTATATTTACATTTACTTTCATTTCTGTCGGAATTACCGGTTATTAAAATAGTCGCACTATATTGATCAAGATTCATACGCACATCGTTCACATTCATAAGAAATAGTTATCATTTCAATTGGTAAAAATATCGAAGGCAAAAACATTGAAAATGTGAATATATGGAATTATACATATACATAGGAAATTAAAATTGTCCTTATCTGTTAAAGTATGGAGCTCGAGTACTGTTGCATTACTTTACCATCTTGATCATGTGTATTATATGTTCTAGGCCTTCAGTGACCTTGATCCACTATTCCGACCTCTACCCATATACATGTTGCTGAAAATCTTCATATTATGTTTTTCAGGAACGGATCCAGGAATTTTTTAAAGGAGTGTGTGTGTCTACCATTAATTTTGGCTTTCAAAGGGGAGGGGGGGGGGGGGGGGTCCACCCTCAAAATGCGTTATTTTTACATGTACCTTATTTTAGCAAACTTCTCTGACGAAAAAAAAGGGGGGGGGGGGTCCGGCCACTATTTTCCCTATCTCCATTGCCTCTGCAAAATGCACAAACGTGTACATATTTTATTTTTGCTTTAACCACTTTTTGACCTTTGTATTGTTTTATTCTTCCAAAATAACTTGGGAATCCGGGTTAGAATCAGTCCTTAGTACCCCTTGCTTGTCGTAAGAGGTGACCGAATTGGGCGGTCCTTCAGATGAGACCACAAAAACCGAGACCCCGTGTTCCTGCAGGTGTGGCACCATTCTCTACCCAGACTTTCATGCGCTACTCGCACTATACATGCATCTCTGTCAACGCTTAATTTACAGAAATCTTGTATAAAAGTTTCTAATATCCAACATTTATGTTCTGGACTAAATATTTAGTCATATGATGAAATTCATTTGGTGCAATTAAATTGATGCTTACTGTAAATTGTTTAAAATCGCTGTTTTCTGATCCGAAATTTGGAACTACTTCGTGATATGGGTATGAATGCAGGACATGCACGTGGTGGAGATTTAATGTAAACATGGAATCAAAAGTAAGAAAGGCTGTACTGTAAAAAATTACGATAAAACTTGTAAAATAAGAGAATACAGCTAAATGGTAAAAATGTACTTAACAAACTGCCACTAGGCTATGAAAAGAGCCCGATGTATCACCTGTTGTCAGAATTTTTAAAGGGAAAAGAAACAAAAATGACTGTTTATATCATTTGATTGTATTGCCACGTAATTCCAAGGGTTGACAGAGGACCTCTGGTGAGAATGGTGTAGCACGATGAAGATCTCTCCCTGCTCAAAGGCCGTAAGCGCCGATCGTAGGCCTAAATTTTACAGCCCTTCACCGGCAACGGTGACGTCTCCATATGAGTGAAAAAAACTTCTCAAGTGGGACGTTAAGCAATATACAATCAATCATTCTTCCCAACACTCAGAATTGCAGTACTGCTTTAGTAGGTCGGATACAGATATCGGAGAGTACAAGGAATTTGTTTAATTAATACCACCTTCACACTCACGGATTTTTCTTACTAGTCCTTACGGATCTCCGACTCGTAGTCAATCGCAAGCATTTGTAAATTACTCGTCGGTATCCGTGTCTAAATCCTAACAATCCGTGTACTTTTACGGATTTGTAGAATACGTAAGGATCCGTAAGAAAAATCCGTGAATATGAAGGTAACATAAGGTGGATGTTGTTTAACAACACTGTACGAGTCACTGATGAGGAATTATTAACACTTACAGTGGGCATGTCTCATCATTTAGGGCAAACACAACCACCTTATTTGACTGCAGGCAGCTCTCTTTCGATATTTCATTATGTGTTGTAGGGGGTCAGATTGCATAATCATACCTATGTGATAAATATGTTCTTGTATTTTTGTTTTACACTCATTTTGACCCCCACTAACTTATTCTGTTATATAACTTCGTCATTTTTTTTTTAAAATGACATTTTTTTCAATTCACACCACTGTCCTGTTTTCACTGCCTTTATCAAGTAACAAGCAAAGGCTACTTGGCAAATCCTATTAACTAAGGAACATAAAAAAAACCCAAATATTGAAAAGAAAGACAATTGTACAAGCGCTGCGTGAAGTGTAGAGGTACATATATTCAAATTCTATATACAGCGTCAAGGAAATCTGAAAACATTTGGCAAAATCCCTCGTTTATACAATTCGTGTTGAATGGTTTAGTCGTGAATTTATTTCAATCTTGCAACGTTTTTTAAAACGTGCGACAATACCTTCTGTGTTAAAATATCCCGTGGTTTTCTAAATCTCCACATCATGTTTCTCGTATTATATAATATATTTTTCCATATGGTGTTGTTCCGACTCTCATTTTTCATGCCTACTTTAATTTTTCTAATGTGATACGGCTGTTGACAGATATTGCTCAATAATTTAACCTCTAAATCCTATTTTCTTTATACGCTCTTTAAAAGTGCAAGGAAAATTTCTCACGGAGTTCTAAATTAATATAGAATCTGGGTGTTCCCCCAAAATGTAACTGTAAGGATAAACTGCAATTTCACCTGTATCAGTAGTTTTGTTGATTGTAATGATAAGCTTGTCCTGTCGTTTAATCATTGACTGTGGTTTGGTTTGTGGTGAGCGCTTTCCATACAACGGAGGACTGTAGACTATGGGGCAGTTCTCCATTATGAGAGTAACGGGTCCTCAGAATGAGGCCTAAAGACTCGTCAAAATATTCAACCTTTGTATGATAGGGTGATTATTTTCATATTTAATTAATCCAATGAAAGAAAATATATCACCTAGCTCACAAAACAAACTAAGACTGAACTGGGGAAGAGTTATTCAATACGTAAAAAGAAATTACACCAACCTTCAAAATAAAGAGGCAAAGCAACATAAAATGTTCAGGAATTTCTGTAACGAGATTCCTCAAGGATCTGTATTTCCCAATTTAAATTGCCAAAAATAAATATGATTTCGGTCAGATTTACACCAAAGACTAGGTGAAGGACAGCCATGTTTATATACACTGAATAGGACTTTTTTTTAAATCTAGGCTTCTAAAGGTATAGCCACTAGGTAAACCAATCTATGTAAACGCGGGTAGCGATGCAACGTCGCGCAATCCCTTAAACAAGATTAAGTGAAGAGCACTTGTGCATAGATCAAATCAAAAGACTATGCATAGAACAGTTCAATAGACTGTTTAATAAGAGAGATTCTTTTTGATGATAGATGACTGAGGATTCTCTGTAGTTCAATTCGTGGAATGTACTTCCGATATCTTGACCACAAGCTCTTCTGGTAAATATTTGTTGTTCTTTGTATGATTGAATTAAAAACGGATTTATGACTCAATTAAGCAAAATATGTGAATAACTTCCTGCAGGCAAACCAACCTCGTCCCAACAGTTACATAATGTATAAGCAATATAATTTTTAAAAATGTTCTTAAGTATGAGAGATTTTTAAAGCTGTCTAAGGCCTTCAAACGGATATAATGGACTGTAAATCATGCTTCATTAACTCAGAATAAGACTGAAACAGGAAAACTGAAATTCTGATCAGTTTATCGTGATGCAACTAATTACAGCATGTCGAATCTTTTTATGAAAAAAGACACGATTTGAATTTTTTTTATATTAATTTATTTGCGATACTATGTATATGTGAATGAGGGAAAGGCTATCGCAATGTATCATAACTTTGTCTTCATCATGATGATGATCGTTTGGTGTCGCTTTATACAAAATTAATTATCAGATCTATATGAGTGCATACCATATATATATATATATATATATATATATATATATATATATGCCTGCAATCAAACAAACTATAAAAAACAGAACGTTATATTCAACTTAATGTGCCTTCGAGGAGAATATAACATTTGACTTTTCCAACATCGGACCAAACTAAAAATAAATTGGGAATTCCCCAAATAATACCATGTGTTATTTTTGGAGATCCAATCCTCCCTCTGTAATTACTTTAGACTAGCTCTTGCACTGTAGTTATAAACAAAGATGGCCGAAGAGGTTACGTTTCATAAAGCTCTCGATGATTTAGATTATTCAATCATACGCAGATAATAGAACAATTACAGACATCGCACTGACCTACAAAATGTTGTACAATATCCATCGATAATGTCCGAATCTTAAAAATTTTCCCCATTAATGGCTACGTTGAGAAATGTAAGGTTTACAACACAGACACCAATCACTGTAGCAAGATCAGTTTGATTGATGCAAATCTTTATTAAATCCTCGTTATTATGGCATAAGAAACATGTAAGCATTGTAATGTATTTTGGCACATTTACAGTTTATGGAATCCCCTTGTTCTAAGGGTGAACAGAATAGGTCCTTTACTCTCCTCTTACCTGCTCGTAAGAGGCGACTATACAAGGGCAATCAGTTTGCTGTCGGTTGAAACTCGTTTGGGTGGAAAAACTGAGGTCTGCAGACATTGGGGTTTATTGTGTCGCTTTATTTTAGACACATGTGTTTCATATCGATATTGTTTCCATCAAGAGATAGTCAAGGACCAATCAATGAGATCCTTTCATGCTGGGTATAGTTTCATTGTGTTGTCTTGAGGTCATTCTTGCTGGAAATCTGCACGCCTTAATTGCCCTTATTGGAATTTCGAATCGGGTGAGTTTTGATGACATCCTCCAAGAAGATTACATTAGATTCTGCACCAGCGAGTAAAGAACTACTTCTTCCGCTTCGTTACACATGAATCAGAAAAGCATTACAAAACCTTCACCAAACGTTTCGTCCCGTGGGGATCCGGGTTAGAATAGTTCGTCGGAACCCCTTGCTTGTCGTAAGAGGCGACCAAATAGTGCGGTCCTTCGGATGAGACTCATGATTCCGAGGCTCATGTCACAGCAGGTGTGGCACGATAAAGATCTCTCGCTGCTCAAAAGCCGTAAGGGCCGAGCATAGGCCTAAATGTTGCAGCCCTTCACCGGCAATGGTGACGTCTCGGTATGAGTGAAAAAATTCTCGAACGGGACGTTAAACAATATATAATCAAAAGTCTCACCCTTCTTTACCCATATAAGTCAACAAAGTGTAATTGGGGAAGTGAAATCAATTAAAACTTAAAGTCTGGCGCTCTTCTACTTGAAGTTGCCTAAAGGCACCGGTCGAGTTTCTAGAACATAAACAGCTCGTTGATATTCCATTTTATGGTAGAATCCACAATGAATTCAACAAGAGTAAATGTGCCCTGGTTGAGAAATCACGATCTCGTTGAAATTTCTATTGACCAATATATATATATATAGGCCTATATGATTGAAATTGTCTTCTCGGGGCATTATTAATGTCTAAAGATATAATAAAACTCGGAATTCAGGCAGGGGATCTAGCTTCTAACCCCAAAAGCCCCAACTCGCTAAACAGTATGGACGCTGGAGTATGCAATAGACAATCCAGTTTTTTAACAAAATGAAAATACAGTTAATTGCCAACGATTTTGTTTCGTGCAGAACAAATACAAGAGGCACGAACGTGCTTCAGGTGTGCCTATGGCAAGTATTACCAGAATCACCCACCCTACGTAACGAAATTGCAACCCTCCTCCAAAAACTGTCTAATTTGGCAGAAGGAAAACGATAATAACTAAAAGTGAAAAATAGATCGCGTATAATGAAGCTAAGAAAATGTTTAATTTGTACTCCGTCTCAAAATCAAACGTAATACAGCATTAAGGATTCCGTAAAACACCATCTTTGTTATGAAATGATAATACAATGTCTACTTCAGTTTCTACGTCATAACCCGCTGCTACACACCAACGTTTCTTGCTTCGGTATATCAATATACACATTCTGGTAGAGGAGCACCGTCTCCAAATAAAAGCAAAATATTGAACAGGAGCGCATAGGTGAGTGAAATCCGGTCGCCCTTCCATACATGTAATACGTATTGGGTTCTAGAGGAGAAGATGGATAGTCTGGTATTCTCTCCCTCTACATCTTCGAGAGACCAATAAACCATCAAAAGTAAATACTCGTAGATAAGCAGTCGACAATTCAATGGAATTGTGGAGGTTTAAAGTTTATTTTATCGAATTTTTTCTACTTATTCAGGAGCATAGTCCGCTTGTAATTGGTTTGCAAGAAACATATATGAAAGATACAGATGAATTATTAAGAATTACACGCTTCACCACACACAATGCCTAGAGGATAGATCACCTGGCCATCAGTAATAAATACATACAAGGTTCAGTTACTTCTAATAAAATTCTAAATGCATTACTAAACCAATAGGACCCAGAATTCGTGAACATCTAATGAATTTGAATCTACCTGTTCTACATTTTTCTCGTTCTGACTTTCCACCATGGGAATTATTCAAACAATAAGGATGCATCTTTAACAGAATTTGAGATTCAGAAACAAATCCAATTCAAATTCAATAAAAATGCATGTAAATTAGACCATATCAAGGCCCTAAGGTTGAAATTTTTACCATTGTTTCATAAGATAATGTACATACATGTATGTATGTGACTGCTGCAGCAGTAATTATACCCCACGCAACGACGTTGTGGAGGGTATAATGTTTTTGACCCGTTCGTCAGTCCCTTTCTTGTCAGCGCAACTCCTCTGAGACCGCTCAACAGAATTTTGTGACATTTAGTAGTTACAAAGGACACACTGTGTGAATGCATATTCCCAGGAAATTTTAATTCAACAATTTTATCTAGGAGTTATGCCTCTTTTGAACTTAGAATTTCGAGCCCGTCTGTCCTGTTCTTGTCAGCGCAACTCCTCTGAGACTGCTCAACATAATTTAGTGAAACTTTGAAGCTAATAAGGACACACTGTGCATATTCCCAAAAAATTCTGATTCAATAATTTTTCTGGGAGTTATGCCCCTATTTGAACCATTTATGCATTACAATTCATTATGTGAGGCATTGTCAAGCAATGTTGGAGCGTGGGGTATGTGAGCTTGCTCACTTCTGCTTTCTTTCATTATTGACATTAACAAACAGTCAGTGTCATGAGGCTGGCATTTAGATAAAACAACTTCAGGGTCAAGTAACAAAGTTTACAGCCAATGCCACGTGGCTGACAATTAGATAAAACTACTTCCAGGTCAAGTAACAAAGTTTACAGCCAATGTCATGCAATTGACATTTAGATAAAACCAATCTTTTTCGGATTTCCCCCCTCTTTACTAAGCTTGCAATATATTAGCTTTGATCAGTAATATATTTCAGACGTTCTAAATTAATATTACCACTGTAAAAAAAAAAGAAGAAGATATATTGCATGCAATCACTTTGTTGGACTCCAGGCTGCATTGGTATCCACAGTATGTATGTTGCCTCTCTTTAGTAGAATGTATGGGCTCTCTGTGAATCAAATATAGAAAAGTAAACAAAACAATCTAATTTTGAATTGACAAGATGAATCATATGTTAACATTAGAATTCGTGTCAGCATTTGAAGGTGGACACATTCAAAGTTACTAATACTTAAATGGGAATTTCAAACAACTAGAATGAATATTCCATCATAATGATTGCCTAGTAACAATCAAAATCTATTATTACATGTATGTTGGATTATAATGAACCGCTATCAAGCCGACCTAGAGTTTTCAAAGAGAAGAAGTGCGCATCAATACAAGTTTACTATTGTTGCACGAGACTACCTTTTACAATAAGATGATTGTATTGTTTTGATACCTTTAGGTTTGTACAGATTAACATTCTTGTACCTAAACATATCTAATGGTCCGTCGGATGGTACATGTTAGTGTTCCGTGTCAGAAATCATCGTGGTGTAGATCTAATACGAACCGCCAGGATAACCAAAACACTTCAAAACCGGACATTGGTTCAACGTCAAAGCCGATTTATGGCCGAAATGGTGAAAACCCACTAATCCGAAGGTTCACTAATCCGAAGGACCTCTAGTCCGAAGGCCCACTAGTCATTTTACAGAAAAGAAGTTGCAATGGGCATATATCGCTCGCCGTTAACCCGAATGCCGTCGATTGAAAGAAAACAAGAGGCTTCAATGGGCCTATATCGCTCACCTGTGACACGAGTGTCATGGTTCATTGAACACATCTGAAATAATTAATGGTCTTGCTAGATATGCCATAAAACAGAAATGTTGATGAAAAAGTTCATTAAAACTAGAATGTCAATGGTCATGACTGAGAATGCCCTCGCTCGCCCCTGTATTTTGAATGATTTAGTTCAAAATTAAGGATTATCTCCCTTATGCATATTTCTTATCCTTGGACGAATTTGGCTCCAGTTTTTGGCACTCTAGTTTTCCTTTTAGCTCTTACAAGTTTATTGTTATTTCGAATTTCCAAAATTTCGGCTTGAGCATCACTGAAAAGACATTATTTGTCAAAATTCGCATCTGGTGCATCAAAATTGGTACCGTATAAGTCTTACATTAATAAGATGATATACGTGTACAAATGAACAAGGTCAAAAATATTGATCCTGGTAGAAAGATCTTGTCACAAGGAATGCTCATGTAATTGTTAAAGCACTATCAAATATAATTCAAAAGTCATGTCCAATATTAAAGCTCTTCAAATATAAGTCAAATGTCCATGTCAAGGTCAGAAAGTCATTAATTTTAGTAGAAATAGAAAGGTCTTATCACAAGGAATGCTCATATGTAAACCCCTTCACCTACCATTCAAATTAATATTGCTAATGTTATATTTTAGGGGAGGGGGTATTAATAATTTGAAATAATAAAAAAAATGATTAGGCACGAATGTCAATTGGTGTCGGTATGTCGCAAACATTAGAACTTGTTTGGTAGGAATGGGGGAGGAAGTGTTTAATATTTCCGCCCATCTGCATCATGCTCTCGATTTTACTTCAAACAATGATTACATGTTTCCCAAATAATATGTTAGCAACTGACCATGTATATTTCTTCATTAAAAGACAGTCATATTCATATCCAATCCCTTAATCTTTCCATATTTGATGCAAGCGTAAACTTTACCAAATCGTCAACGGCTGAGGTTAGATGTAAACCACGTGACAATATTAAAGCCTTGAATTTATGGATCCAGGAATTACTGAGAGTTCAGTCACATGTTTACGAGGACTACGCTATCACAGGGGCGGGTCCACAAAATTTTCAAAGAGGGAGTTGTGACCAATGGTTGTATTTTTTCCACCATAACGGGGGATCGCAAGTCAGAAAATGACTATTTTCAACCAAAGAAGGGGGGGGGGGGGGGGGCAATCTCCTACAGATACACCGCTGTACGGAACAGTTTTCGTTAAACGCATTAGAGACCTTAGTAGTTACACATGCATGCTTCTTTGGCAGAGATGATTAATTTACTAATGTGTGTACTTTAAATATAACGACTCAATTAATCTTGAAACTCGGTCTGACTTTGAAGTAAGGCAGACCGCCAAAAAAGGTTTGTTTTGTCACACTCTATGGTATTTATCAACATACATTTGAATATTGCTTTTTGAAACCAGAATCATTCCAAGTAGTCGAATTTCTTAGAAACCAAAAAAAAAGAAAAAAAAAAGAAGGTATATCTACGCGCCAAATAATGTCTCAAAGCCCATGCTTTCCATATAAATATATTTACCGACATTTGGGAGATGAAACAAGAAAAAAATGTAAAAATTCCCCCCATATCAACCAACTAGCGCACAACCAGGAAGAAACAGCGATAAGAAAACATTTGACTTCATTGTTTACAGCTGTGAAATGACAGTGTCGTGTAATTTGAGGCGGCAAGTCGCCGTTAATATTTCTCTGCATGCTGATCAAAAATTATGTCGTGTCACAGTATTGTCTCAAATGAAACAATAAGAATTGTGTTTTGTCATTTTGTAATCAATCTTAGAAATATTCACAATAGCGCCCACATGTTTAATAAACTTTCTATTTTCATTTTTTTTTAAAACTTTTAAAACCACTGAGGTCACCTATTTGTGTCAGTTACTACCAAGGACATATGAAAAAAGCTGTCGAAATTGAATGAATTATGAATATTTTTCCAGATGCATATTATGTAACATGTTTTCATTGAAGGCATGGACAGCTGTCTATACACAAATACATTTAAATCAATGAGTATTAATTTATTTATTTCATAGTTATTTTTATCCACAGAGAAATGAACAAAGTATCAATTCATTGGAAGTAATTAGAACATTATAAATTCAGTACCTCATACAATTGTATGTCTGACTCCCACAGAAATTCAAGTTTTCCAACATAAAAAAACCTGCTATACGTTTATTTATCTAAACTAAAAGTTCAACAGAACTTGCGTCATTTTTACATTTGAAAGTAAGATCACGTATAGCCCAGCTTTTTTAGTTGAATAACCAAATTCAACACGAGAGGAATCAATTTGTTTATTTAGAGGGTTATACCATGTTACGGAAGGAGGACAAGAAAAATGAAAAAAACAAAACAAACTAAGGTCATATCTCTGCGGAATCATCTTTAGTATTTAATTAAATATACAATGCCACTTCAAAGCGAGTAGATTTTAATATAAATAAGGTAATTTTTGTGAATTACCATTTCAGAATTCCTATGCAGTAGTGAACTGTCTTACTGTCTTTACCAAACAATATAGTTTTTACAGTTTGAAAAATAATAAAGATCCAAATATTAAGAGTGTTTTGAACCACTTGAAAACAAATGTCTGTGTTGAACACTTTAATTATGTTCAAAATTCTTTGATACCAAATGGGCAAAGTGGACCAATTTAGTTGAAGAAAGCAGTATATAGCATAAAGAATAAACATTGATTATAGTTTGAACAATTTTTTCAGAGCTTTTCAATAAATTGTGATAATTAATATTGTCAGTATGAAAGATGGTATGAATGTGGGAGCGAGTGAAAAAAAATTGTTAGCACTTTTATTACAATTCTAACTTTTGTCATCGTACATATAGATATGCACAGAAATAAAGCATTAAACAAATCAAGTCAAGTGACATAAAACTTCTTCCCCAAAAGTCCCGTGGGGATCCGAGTTAGAATAGGTCCCCAGTACCCCTTGCTTGTCGTAAGAGGCGACTAAATGGGGCAGTCCTTCGGAAAAGACCTCAACAACTGAGGTCCCGTGTCACAGCAGGTGTGGCACGATAAAGATCCCTCTCTGCTCAAAGGCCTAAAGTTTGCAGCTCTTCAGCGGCAATCGTGACGTCTCCATATGAGTAAAATAATCTCGAGAGGGGCGTTAAACAATACACAATCAAACTTCCCCAGAACCACTAGACCTCCAGATTCCTTACACGGTGTATTCACTCTTGGTCAAATTATGGCCACGGACCCGGGTAGTAGGACGGTGCATTTCGATTTGCTCAAAATCCATGCGTGTACGGAAGACAACAAATTGTGAAATTTCACATAATACATTATACATGTAAACCAAAAGGAGGTCCATATCGTTCAGCTTCGTTTTCTCATGTACAACATCAGATCTCAATAGTGACGTCACTCAGGTCATGCAAAGCATAATACCGGTGTGAACAAATATACATTTCAAATAATCGCACCGTTGTGGTTCTCGTAAAGAAGATATTAGAAGAATTTTCCTACTTTTAATGTAAAATTTAAAAACCCTTCTTTTACATGCATTCCTACCAAAACGCCGGAGTCATGGTGTGTACATGAAAGGTGAAGATAACGAATAGTGATCAATCTCAGATAACGAACAGTGATCAATCTCATAACTCCTATAAGCAATACAAAATAGATAGTTGTGCAAACACGAACCCCTGGACACACCAGAGGTGGGATCAGGTGCCTAGGAGGAGTAAGCATCCCCTGTCGACCTGTCACACCCGCCGTGAGCCCCATATCCTGATCAGGTAAACGGAGTTATTCGCAGTCAAAATCAGTGTGCCAAGAACGGCTTAATAATCGGTATGAAACACGTCCGACAGCATTTGACCCAATGATAGGTTGTATTGACGAACTAGATCGTTATAACGACCATCGAATTTGCGAAATGCTGACTTCAATCGAGACTGTTGAAACCCCTGTACCATCAACTTGTTTGTCAGTAGCTTACCTCGATTTAAAAACTGACTATACGCAGAACAAGCTCTTGCATATCGAATCAGTTGAGATATATAAACACCATATGATACATATAATAATTGAAGACTTTTGCATATTGAAATGACATATGGTATATGCCCTTGCAGTTCTTTAGAAGATGGTCGTTATAAATTTCTCATGTATATTCCAAAGTAACTCTTCGAATCCCGTCGGTGACCCTACCTGAAACTCCGACGTCATGATGTAGGCATATCAAATCTATAATACATGGGGAATAATACATATCTTGCTTTTGAATGATAGCTTTATGGTGCATGGGAAGATTTTTAAAAGAGTTTCCCAGTACACATACTAGTATTCCTATGTAAACTCTTGTAGCCCCACCAAGATTCTAAAGGTCATGATGTGAACAAACTTGAATATGCATGATTACCAAAGGGTGTTTGAATCTTTTAAATTGGACACATTGTGCGATTATGGTGTGTGTGTATATATATATATAAAAAAGCACTAAAGTTCCAACAACACCCGATACCTCAGAGTGTCGGATCCACAACATGGATACAAGATCAAATACAAAAAATTATACAAAGCACTAAAATGACCAACGACACGAACAACGAGATTGTCAAATTTTCGGGACGCCCCGTCCCTTCTTCAGGACAAACGAAAAGAATTACATAATGTGGTCAATATCAACAGAGCATAATAACAATGTATTAATTAGGGCTATACGGACCGTGGATATCGGCCTGGATAGCTCAGTGGTTAGAGCACCTGACTAGTAATGCAGGGGTCCCGGGTTCGATTCCCGGTCCAGCCAAAGATTTTCTCCTCTCTCCTATATATACTACATTTGGTGCCGTTCACCACCCCTGGTCTTGCAGGTGAAGATCCTGTCAGGGGCGAAAAGAATCTGGGTTATGTGTCTTCGAGGTACTACAACAAAAACTACATATAAATACATCTAGCACTACAAGTACACTAATCTACAAACGTATTTACAACGCATACTACATGTTTTTGGTCTTTAGGCTTGCCAATCAATGTTAAAAGTGGAGCGAATTAGGACATGCCTTATTCGTCCAAAGAGCAGATCCAAAATGTCCGAAAAGAAAAACAATAAACTTAATTAATCTCAAGTAGAACGAGTTAACCCAATTACGTTGACAAATAGTAAAGCTAACTCGTACCCAGAGAGATTCTATTTTAACCATGCATAATTTATAAAAGATAATAATAAGTAACAAATACAAAAAAATAAATAAATAAATGAAAATAAGCTATGTAAACAAAGTAAGAAATGAACAAAGTTTGAGAGAAAGATAATGTAAACAACAAGTTTGAATAAGTTAACAAAATGGACCAACTCCAAACAAAAACAAAGAATAAGCAGCCCAGGAAATTGAATCAACATCAGACATTCCCGTGCTGATCATGTCTAGGGTAGATGTGCAAAAAACATAGAATCACGGAAACTGATAAATGGGTTTTACATTTAAGCAATCGGTTATGAAGTTCAAAGAACCAAAAAGGATTTGCCAGTAGCAACACATTTCAATGGCAATAACCACCGATGTGAGGACATGACAGTAGTGGTTATTGATCATGACCCTAGTTGGTCAGATACCGAAAGAAAGCAGAAGGAAAAATTCTGGATTCTTGAGAAGAGATTCCCCCCCCCCCCCCCCCCCCCCCAATGTAGAATTGTAAACCCCAACTTTGTTCCTGCCCTTGGGACCCTTGCATATTGATATGACAAGCTTGAGCAGATTACAAAATAATTTTCATATGTAAAGCCTTGAAATTCCTATTGTGGCATGGTCCTGGTTTCGGGGATCATAGTTTGAAAAGTGAATCAATATATGTAATCTATGAATTTTCTGGTTCAATGTTTCTTGAGAATTTATACAATAATCATCTTATATTTACTATATGTACTTCTACATAAATTCTCCATACAGAGTTCAGTATGTTGTGGGAAAAAGAATTATCTCCCTTGGAAGAGAGTTATCCTTCATTTAAACAAGCTTGAAAGGATGTTTTGAACTCAGGTTGGTTGAATTTGGCCTTATGATTCTAAGAAGTCAAAAATGTGAAAAGTTTACAGGCATACAACAGACATGACATTTCGAGCAGAAAGCTAAGCTCATTTGAGCTTTCAACTCATGTGTGCTAAAATCAATTTCGCCACAATAAGGTTAAAAATTAGGAATTGTACAAATACCTTCATGTGTGCAGGAGAGAGTGGATGGGTCGAAACTATTGTATTGGAATATGCAGGGAAATCATAAAAATTCTTTGTAAGAACAACAAGCATGGTTAATGTAATAGTTTTTACATGCACCGGCATCTTGAATTGGAAACATCGTTTCAGTTTAGCGGTGATTCATTTAAGAATATTTAGAAAAATTGCCCCCTCAGTACAAACAAAATTAATATATGAGCACAAAAATAGTGCCGAGTCAACCGTGAGCCATAGCAGAGTTTGTAAACAAAGTAGAGAGGAAAATTAATATCAAAATACAAACTAGAATCGAGTATGGCCCTTAATTGACTTCTTACATACAGTGCTAAATAGTAATCTGAGAATTGTGACTCGGGTTCGCCTTTTCATGTCCTTATCATACATGCACATCTCTCTGATATTTTACACAGACTAAAGTTTTTTTTGTTCAACAGAGTCTATTTACTTGGTTACATTTGCTAGGGCACTGCTGGCAACATTTGTGGATATCAAGGAAACGTGTATCACTACAGCAGTGGCGCGGAGTGATTGTTTTATCTAGAATGAAGGCTTTGTATTAGAAAGCATTTCCGGAACACCGCTAAAAAGGGAAACCTGACCTTTTCCGTTATTGGAGATGGTACAACGAACTGAAATAAAGCTCCATTTGGTTGCAGCAAATAGACACCAGTATGTCTGTCGAGAAAAAAAAAAATAAGAGTTTCCCAATTTATTCCATAATAAACAATGATTTGAATCCATTATAATTAGTCAGTTTGGAAGATGTAGTAGAGAAGCCTAGTTATTTAAAGATTCTGTATTTAACATTGAGCAATCCCATTCCAGATGAAGCTCGAGTTGGCTAAACGATATTAATGTTTGGTAAGGCTACATTGAATTTTTTTTTTTTTAGCAAAAAGCTTGTACGTACTGAACAATATATATCACAATATATGTACTTTTAAAAAATCTTTAAAGATGTTTTAGTAACAATACAAGATTTAACAGTTTTCTCTAACAAAGATTGATTCATCGTATGTTGCTCGAGAAATTTTCTCTCATATGGAGACATCATCATTGCCGGTGAAGGGCTGCAAAATTTAGGCCTATACTCGGCGCTTATGGCCTTTGAACAGGAAGGAATATTTATCGTGCCACACCTGCTGAGACACGGGACCTCGGTTTTTGCTGTCTCATTCGAAGGTCCACCCCATTTAGTCGCCTCTTTCGACAAGCAAGGAGTACTGAGGACCTCTTCCAGGGGCTGATCCAGGAATTGCGGTTAGGGGGTGCAAGATTATGAGAGAGGGGGTCTGGGGGCCGCCTTGAGGCCCCCAGTGGATCCAGCCCTGATGGGGGCCCAGGGGGTGAAGCTCCTGGATTTTACAGATTTTTAGGGATTGAAATATATATATATGTATGTGTCCTAAGTAATGATTTATGCTATTTTCTGTTATTTTTAATAAGGTGAAATTAATGAAATGACGCAAATTTTAAAGGTTTTTTGGGGAAAAAAAATGTAAGTTATCCCAAAAGTAATTCAATATAAATCAAAAGGTTTTGTCATTTATTTCTCCGAGAGTGGAAGAAATTATTGCTTCTTTTATCGTTTACATTTTTTTTTTATCAAGAGACCACAATTTACCTTAATTTTGAAAATTTTAGGGGGGAGGGGCGCCGGCCGCGCCCCCTTAAATCCGCCACTGTATTCTAACTCAGATCCCCACGGGAACCCTAACAAGGAAATACAAACGTTTTGGGCTAAGCTTGTTACAGTACTGAACTGCAGGCACCTCACTATCAATCCAAGACAACATTGCGGCTCTGGTTATTTCCATGTCAATCATAACACAAAAATATGATTTAAGGTGCAAAAGCTTGTTATTTATTCTAAATGACGAAAAGAAATTGAAGTCATAAAATAGACATAGAAAAAATATCAGGGAGACATACCAACATCAAATCATGTTCGTTGACTAGAAATGCCAGATATTAAAGAGGTTCGCACCTGACTTTTGTATTATTGTCAATTTTTGGGGAAGTATATTATTGATTTCTACATTGAAGGAGAGCTATGAAATCAAAAAGAAAAACTGGAGTCATAGTGCATATTATTGAGCTACAGTGTGATAAACTTGACATTTTTGCAATTAGAATTTACTCACTATTTATTCACATAAACTCGATTTTTTAACACAACATAAGCAAATACAAACTCATGTATTCTAACAATATAAGTATAAAAAAGTTCAATGCCGGTAGATTGGAGGAAAATTACCCTTTTGCGCTTAATATACGAAAGATTCATCATACGGAAAGAACATATTTGCCCAAATATCTATTTTGTATTGCTTATGGGATTTATGAGATTGATCACTGATAGTTATATTCACCTTTTATTTAGAGTAATGTCAATTTTTCAAATTGCAAATAAATAACTAAGTCTTGCCTTAAAATTTAAGATGGGACTAAAGAAAGTGGGGAGTACATATATATGGGCAAAATACTCAATTTTCATACAAAATTTCGGGAAATCAATATAGATGGGTTTACAAAAAACATCAACCGAATAAATGTACAATGTATAATTTACAACATTTGAATTAGTTCAAAGTTTCTACTACTTATATCATAAATTCCAAAATTGAAATTTCCGTCTAGGTGTATAATTATTGACGATGTGTTGGAAAAAACAAAACCTGTAAAATCGAGCAAATTTAAATCATTTTGATTAAAGAATCCTTCCGTCACAAAATACAGTCATTTCCAAAACCCTTCAAAATTGGAATCGACATAAAAAATGTCAACTGGATAGGTTTAAGTAATAAATGTGTAATATATTTGGACCAAAAGAGTAAGTATTGAACCAGTATTTACAGTTATACATGTAGCATCCTGCGCAGTTATGCCCAAAAGCTGAGGAGCTAACTTCCTTAAACTATTACATAACAGCGGTCTCAAGCATGGACCCCTGGAAACACCAAAGGTGAGAATTATGGTGTGCATCTTTAGAGTGTACATACAGCAATATTTATATTTTCAATGTTTTGTCTATACCATCTCTACAAATTGTAATGATAGTCATCTCCTCATAAATGTGTTGGTTGTGAACAACACGCGTATGGATCTTGATAAATATAGTACCTCTATTTAAACGGCAGGGAATTCCGACAGAAATTAGAATGTATATATAAAGAAAGAAATTTCATCTTTGAAAATGCATGACAGTACGAACAGCAGTGCTTCACTCCGGCATGCTCTTCTGGAAGCGCTAATTCTCTTCATGACGTATATAGATAACAGGTGCAGATATAAAGAGCCGTTACGGGGTGTTACTATACTTACGTAGTATTTGATTTACACTTGGCGTGCAAATACTGTTGTAAGTACGTGAAAATGATGCGCCACAGGGAAAATGTCGAGAGTTGCGCATGTCTAAATCTTGGATTAGTCCTAACTCGCTGATGGTGTTAAGCACCCTTCGTAATAGAAGTAATTTTGTTCAAACCAAAGACTTACCTAACACTCGGTTTCATCTATCTGTAAGCTTATAAACATGCAGTGTACTTTACACTGACCATACTCAACACATGTCTCACGCTCATCTGGACGAAAGTTTTGATATTCGTAATATATAGCGCAGTTTGCAAGTAAAGCTGATAAAATATTGTGCCTATTTTTACATTGAAAAAAAAAAGTTTTCAAAGTTTTGAATTCGTGGTCTGCTAGATGTCAAGTTAGGATAACGGCTTCTTCATAAATTGGCACGTATGAATGTGTCCAATTCGCTAAATGATGGGATTAAGAAAAGAAAGTAGACGCAGTTTCGTAGCCGTAGAGAAACATGGTCGACTGGTTAACCATATGCATGTGCATTCATACTAAGGTCTAATTAGAACAGATTATCATTTTGTTTTGGTTTCAAGACGTAACAACTGCAGATGGAGTTCTCTGAGAAAGAATGTAATTTCTGAATACATGTAACTGGTAGCCTAAATGTTGATCCACAGGCAATTGCATCGCTTGGGGGTCGAATTTACTATATAGATACTCTTTATATAGTAAATTCGACCCCCAAGCGATGCAATTGCCTGTGTGTTGATCCCCACGATCTGACGTTTGATTTTGTTTCACTGACGTCATATTTCAAGAAAACTGAATATACCTATGGAGTAGAAAAATATGTTATGAAAAAGTGTTACTCATACAATGAGGCATTGCATTCGAGAAAAGACATGTTCTTGAAAACTTGTACAAAGTCAATACTTTACCTGTGGATTGCATGACGCTATTACTTGTAATTAGTGCATTAATTCATACAGAAACCTTGTTGTTTAACTGTGATATATCAACCTGTTTGTCATATATATGTAATTATTAAAGAATGGAAATCAACAATACCTTCAGCTACTGTCAGCTGCGTCTGCTCCCGCATACAAAACTCCACGTGTTCTGTATTTGTGGTGAGAATAATGAAGTTGAGTAACATCCCTGAAAGACTGCGGAGGTCGAGCGTGCATCACTAAATACATTTATAATTTCTGTATCCTATAAATCAACCGATAGACCTACTACGTTGCTCAGAGCCATTAGTCTTCGAGGTTGACAGCTTCAATTCTTTGGGTTTAATTTTGATTATTAAAAAACTAATTTTGACAGTTTTAGAGACAAGTTTTTGTAAATTTTCGCAAATATTTCACGATAATTGGTGAGGTTATATTTTCACGGATGTAATTATCGTATTAAATAAATATTTCTTTCAAAACCATGTCAATGTCTCCTTCACCTACTTTGTCGGACGCCTGCAGAGCATGGTGAATATTTAGAGATCACTGAGGTCTGTCTGTCTCTCTGTCTAGCAGGACACGAATCTCTGCTGCATTTGAACAATATGATTACTTTCAGAAACTAGATCCGTATCTTTAACCTAGGCACGATATATGTCTATAATGTATCTAATTGTAAAAGCTATTTTGTCTGTAGTGAGGATACGATGTACATGTGTAGGCTTTTTAAAAATAAATTTATCCTCTTTATATTAAGTAAAAAAAAAAATATTAAATGTTTGATATAAAAGAAAATTTTAGTTATTCGATACATGAAAAAAAAAACCCAATAAAATATCAGACAGACACATGTAATAACTCAAAAGAATTGTAGAATCGTAACGATAATGATTAATCAATGATTAATTGCATTAAAAAGAATATAATTATGAATGATCATTTTGTGTGTGTGTATGTGCTGTTAAAGGGACATTGGCTGTCAACAAGGGGATAAAAAACCGTTTTAATTCTGAACAAGGTTGAAATGCCGGAATGTGTTACATATGAAGATAATGAAATCTGAAGTCAAATAAGAGTGACCTTTGATCGAATTTTCTGAAAGTTATGTAAAATGTATCCACAATGAATTATTAACTTCCACACAATAGTGTGTCAGCCATTGTTTCTGTATACACATGAAAAAAACCCAAAAAACTGAGGTTAAAATTACAACAAAGAGTTGCAGGATTTGTGAATTTTGATATGTCAGTGTAGCAGTGATTTATATGTAATGTAAAAATGTTGCAGTCATATGCATTTTGGTTATAATGACAAGCTGAAGTTTCCGTGTTTTCTGCCTCAGTTTGCATAAAGAGTGAATATTTGCTAAACCATTAAGTAAAGGTGTGAAAACAGCATCTTATTGAAAGGGTCCATTCTTCATGCACTGTGTCTGGTCATCTTCATGCACTGTGTCTGGCCATATGCATTGGCATCAGAAACCATTTCGATGCAACTTTTCCTCCAACTGAATAAGCCGTCCTTATCGTATTTTACACATTTCGTTGGTTAGTGACGATCTTAATTTTAAAAAACGAAAATGAAGTAGACTCACGCCTGTGCGTATATGGATGATGTGTTGTGAATAAATATGTGTAAGATTTCTAAAAAGAAATAAAGTTGCACATTAGGGCAACCTGTGGTACTTTATCGATGAGTGACGTCACAATAGCCATTTTGTGCCCGGTCATCCGTAGTGGGTGGGGTAGTAAAGGTTGGGGCCTGTTTGTATCTAGGTATATTTTAGTGTTTTTGGACATATTCCTATTGAAAACAAGAGTACCGCAAATGGTACAACATAGGCCCATCGGACAGTGAAATTCAACATGTATGCACATTATGCACTCTGAATACGGGATATCGGAACTAGATAATTTTGGAACTCTTCAGAAAAAGAAGTTACGAAAATAATGCGTCACTTGGACAACTTTTGTATATACAAATTAGTGATAGCTAAAGACGACTCATTTCTGATACAAAAATATCTGCCTGGATTGAAGATTATTTTTTAGAATGTTGCAAGTGAATGCCCTAGTACCAAAACATGAGTTATTGGATTAAATTTCTCATGATAAAACAAAAGAAAAAGTCTATTTCCTACACCTTATGCACTTGTGTGGATATTTACTTTATGAGATTTTCTCGAGTCATTAAAATAACCGACCACTATGAAATGATATAATTAATCACAATAGATTCTTTATTAATCGATCTCCAGAAACGTACATGCAGCAACATGTAGCCGTAAAGTAGGTCATGGCGCACCAATTCAGCTGAAATGCAAACTGAACTTGTATTCCTCCCAGAGGACGCTTGCGACTTAATTTCAGGGCAATATGTATATGTATCCGTAATGAAAAAAATCCGGAAAACTGTTTGACCTACTTTTAGTCATAAGGTGGGTCACAGACGAACACACCGATCCTGGGGAAGTGCAAACGGAGAAGAAGCTTGTGACTAAATTTCAGGGCAATATCTGTATTCATAATAAAAAAAAAAGTCCGGAGAACTGTTTGACTTACTTTAAGTCATAAAGTAGGCCACGGTGCACAAATTCTGCTGAAAAGCAATCTCTTTCTTACACTTTTTGAGGGAAACTTTCTGACCAAATTTAATCCAAGTCCGGAAAACATGACCTCAGACCGCGAGCAAGACGGACGCACGGTCTAAAGACGGTCATATAAAAATAAAAATGGATCTTATTGGTGAGGGAGTGTTGGATCCGCCATTGGTTATATTTACTTGCAATTGGTAAATCTCGACCAAAAGTTTTATGAAAGATGAAGATAATGAACAGTAATCAATCTCATAACTCCTATAAGCAATACCAAATAGAGAGCTGGGCAAACATGGACCCCTGGACACACCAGAGGTGGGATCGGGTGCCTAGGAGAAGTAAGCATCCCCTGTCGACCGGTCACACCCGCCGTGAGCCCTATATCTTGATCAGGTAAACGGAGTTAACTGTAGTCAAAATCAGTGTGCCAAGAACGGCCTAACACTAGATCGTTATAACGACCATAGAATTTGCGAAATGCTGACTTTAAACGAAACTGTTGAAACTCTTGCACCATCAGCTTGTTTGTCAGTAGTCTGCTTCGATTTAAAAACTGACAACACGCAGAACAAGTTCATGTGTATCGAATCTGTTGAGATATATAAACACCATATGCAGGTGATAATGGAATAATGCTACATAATCATCTCGTTTGTCATACAGTTGAGTTGTTAGTTTGCCGTTAATATCTACTCTCAATAAAATATCTTCTGCACGACTCTGTGGTGTCTTTTATTTCGAGTTCACAGGGATATATCGAATAGACATATGAATGAAAATTATCATTAACGTCGTCGACATACATAATGTCGAATTGAAGGCCACAACAAGAGATTTATTTCTTCTCACGTGGAAGTTTTTGAATAAATCCTGTTTCATATGAATATAACAACAGGTCAGCTAACAAAGGAGCACAATTCGTGCCCATGGGAATTCCAACAGACTGTTGGAAGACCTGATCACCAAAGACTACGAAGATATTGTCAATGGGGAACTCCAACATGTTTTTTTTTTAAATTTCAACTTTAGAGTACTTGTGTGGAATATTTTCAACTTTAAATTGTCTGGAATCTGGATTTTGATTAATATTCCACCTTTAATATACCAAGATCGGGATGGGAGGCAATTCACTTTTAATCCGGAGTTTAATTGTTAGGCTTTTCTCATATTGTAACACTGTCGCTGAAGTCAGTCGACAGCTAGACTAGACATATACAGTGTTTATAGAAATTGCGTTTGGATTTTTGCACATTGTAAATTCTATATGTTATGTTTGTAAATTTATCAATTGCATGTGTGACTGTTGTTCTATAGTTCGTATTCCCATGATCATCTCATCTGATCTGATCTGTATAAGATAAGAAATAATAAAATTGTAAGACTAAAAATCCAAGGAAATAAACACTGTTTTTAGATTTTCTAAGATACGTTAAACACTAGCAAATGTATCAAACATTTCATGGTGTGCATATTTTACGTCACAATATACTTTGACAATTAAAAATGTGTAGGCATGTGCCTACTCGATACTAACGAAGCTACGCCCCTGGTACATGTATATTTGTGGTCATAATATCATCTACGAATTAATATGCTGATAATTGAGTGCGAATATACATTTATAGAGGTGATAATCTGCTCGTCGGTGGGTGTTTTTTTTTTATTTGTAAGATGCCTGAATGATTTTTGAAATGATAATTACACCTTTGAAAAAACATAATTGTGAATTTTGAAAATACTTGTATGTTGTACATGTACTGCAATTCTGATTTTGTTTGACGGATAAGAAGTACAATAATGTAAATTAAAATAATGTACAATGTATATGAGAGTTTAAATTTTAATCGGTGTAACTATTCTTTACCCTAATACATATATACAGTTTGGCAATTTAGAGAGAAAGTGATTATGAATATTGAATTACATGTATAATTCATTTCTTTATGTGTGAATGAATTCAAATTCTGTCTTTAAAGGTGCATGGACGAGATTTTGGTAATATGAAAGTACTTGATACATGTAAAACGGATACGTGTAAAACATACATATAACAACAAAACTAAATTTTACTTTTTTTTAAAATAAGACGCATAGATGTATTTTTAAAAGACATCTACACTTTTCATTTTCATGCTACGTGGCCCAACTATCAACATGCTTGACGGATTCGATGGGAAAAAAGGCTTTTATACATGTAACGAAAATGTTCAGCTCTTTTTTCTTTCTACATGCACCCTAAATTGATTCATCATTTGCCTTTGCCGTAATGTTGAATGTTTTTGACATGCTTTTTGTCAAAATTTTGGTGTTCTTATCCCTGTAGTCCGCACTGGGTTTATTGACAGATGATAAGCGTTTGTTTATGCGCGCGCATGGAATCACTAGGCATAAACAAAGACCGTGTTTACAAACACGACTGTTTTTTTGAAAATAAGAAGCGAATCTATGTAAAAAATATTTTAATCCACTTTTTCATAAAAGATCTTTATTTTTATAATTTAAAAAAATGTCAATTTTAGACGATCAAAACCGTGTCCATGCCAATACCGTTCCAAAGTTTAAACCCTTTGACATACATGTTTTTCATTTCTGGAAATTTCATAATTAAGATTTTGAAATGAATTATTTACGCAAGTTATGAAATAAAACATTAAATGAATTATACTTCCTCCTGCGCATCGATCACGTAATGCATCAAATATCTCAGACAAGACACCGGGAAGCTCACAACCTTGATGTTAACATGATAAAAAATTAATTTGCATATGAAAATAAAACAAAATGATGCTTGTTAATCCAGCAATTTTCATTTTCTCAAAATTGGTATCCGTTCGCAGCACGTCATACTTATGGATTCTAAAAATATGAAAAGTGCATCAAATTTTTATTTTGGATAAAATCGGCTTTAAACCCTTGGCTTATTTAGACTCTTGATAAGAATCAGGGTTGCGTTGATTGGTAGCAGAGAATACAAGCAACTAAGCTTTTAATTAACAAGTAATTAAAGAGATAAATTCGCCTGCACTTTACTTGTACCAGTACACGTCGATAGCCGATAACTATAGGTGTTGCTGATGAAAAGCAACCACGTTTAATCGCCCTCTCATACTAAACCGATCACACTAGGAAGTCACATGACTAATGACTTTGAAGGACTTACCGCCGAACACGATTTAAGCAAATCAAACGCCACCCTGATACATAGCACTTCATCAAATTATCTGTTTAGCAAATCTAACCCACAAATCATTCGAAATGTGGGCATCTCCCCCGCTTTGGGTTAAAGGAATCTTCATTTACAAAATTTGCCTTTGATGTTTCGTAAATGGGGACGCATTTACACATCAATAAATGCAATATTTATTATTATTTCTTAAATTTACATGTGTTTTCAATGATGAGTTAACATTACTGATGCTTAAATAGTTAGATTTATTTCAATCGTTTATATTCAATGACATTATTGTAATGGTATTGTACTGTACATTTATATCCCACCCACCATGCATGCCGTCTAATGTTAAGAATGAAGATTGAAAACCCCCGGATATTAATATAAACCGGTTTGGTGTTAGGAATGCTAGAGATGTAACCGGAAGATGTCATGGGTGTTCGGAATTTACATGAAATAAACCCCCTTGTTCCGGTAAACCAATAATTACAGTGGAACGAAATTTAATGACCGAGAAATATTAGTAACTTAGTTGCAATGTTGTTGTTTTGTTGTAGTTTTTGTACTCTAGAAAATTAAAATCTAAACACTAACTAACAAATGGACAAGTATGCAGGACTTGTCTACTCCCCCCCCCCCCCCCAAAATAATAACAGTGATTATTAACAATGTACAGCAAATCTCATTGTAACTTTTTTAAATAGAAAAAAGGGTTTTAGTGCACGAGTCATGCGGTGAGGGCAGGGGTGGTTGCACTCAACTCTTCAGACTAAAAGAAAGATTTATATTCAAACGCAATACTACAATTGCATCCATTAACACTTCACTACATGCATCTCTCGTCTCGAATCGGACAATTGACTTGCAAAGATGACAGTGGTGTTGTAATATTCTGCTTGAATAACATTTCCATACAATTCGTCTGTGGTATTGTTCATGTATGTTTGAGAGCGATGTGATCAAGTTAATCTTATTTTTCAACATTTGCCTTCCACTTGCAACAATATTTCCTACCGAATTCAAGGAGGCTATTACACCTAATGGTAACTTTGCAATATTCTTCTTAGAGAGTTTTTGTGTTATTTCTCTTGTTACGTGTGAAAGAACCTGTAACAAAAGTAGCATATTGAGGACCACGGTCTGTCATTTGAATCGCAGCTGTCATGTGTTAACTAGAATTGTTGCATTGGATTGTTCTAATGGTAGATATTTGATTTTGAAATTGTTGACCACGAATTATCCATACGTGAAAATTACAGATCTATAATTTCCGTTAAGTTACAATGTACCCTTCTTAATTTGAATAAAATTACTGAAAGTAAGATAAGGCGGCACGTGAGGTTTAACATGCTCAGCTATCAACAAGTTCATTGGGCCTCTGGGTCTTTGGCAAATGGCACGTATCCCTCAAAGATTACATCGTGATTGAACAGCCTTTATTTCAAACTTCTTTTCCCGATTCAAGTTTTTTTTATTTATTTTCGAGCGTGATACCACATATTGCACTATTGTAATATTAGTTATAACAGAACATATCGGGAACCTCAGTCCTCTGATGAGTTGATGCAAAAACCACAAACATAATTTTGTTATACTGAAGTTGCTCATTGAGAATTTCAAAATGTTTAATTCATAACAGAAATGAATAAATCGGTCAACTACTTCAATATAATTTAAATTGGTGGAATTTTAGATAAATTGAGACATTTTATCAAAGCGCTAAAGGAACTAATACTTAAAATGCAAAATTTCCCACAAGACGATCGTTTATCCCGCAAGGTAACTAGACCGTGTGACACTACTATATGTTGCTATAATGTCGCCGGCAATAAAAATCATAGCCCTTTGAAAATCAAAGCTGACTCCTACAACAGAAAATTCCTTGGTTATGACAAATGAAAATTATGTCACCATGACTTTTGTAGCCTTGTTATCAGAAGTACAGCCAGTCTGCATGTCTGCTTGTATTACTCAGTACTGAACAGGCTTGAAAAGTTCTGGTGTATTTTGCTCCCGGTCTGTTTGTACCAGGAATTCCGACTCTCTCTTTAATGATACTACTGACTCCCAGATCATTCTGTCGCAGTATATGGCCTTGGAGGCCTTCAGTTGATATCCAAAGTAATTTTTATATACAACACCTGTAATCTTTAATTACCCAGATGCTGTTTATTCTTCGACAAACAGAAAGAATATTTCGTTCGTACGAGCTCAAAATATCCTCTTCAAATAAGTTACCTCAGAATTTGGCCCATAGGTTGAGTCATCTGTCGGTTAAAGGGTCGGTCTAGAGAACTGTAACTTACCGAATACGCATTGAACATCTTGTGGGTAGCCTACAAATGTATTTAAAAAGAAGTACATGTAACTATTGCCCATATTTGTCGTCTGACAGGCTATGTACAATGTCATAGATTTTAAACAATTCACATATTTTATGGAAAATCTGATTTTGAGTCGGAGTGGGGTCCTCATGCGGATAATGAATTCCATTTGAATGATACAGATCACGTTAGGGAAGATCGATTTCTGAATACCTGATGGTACATGTAGGAGAACTCGCATTTGCTTTTGATTGAGATATATGAGCAATTTTCTGTCTTGGATCATTGAATATGATTATATTTTGATACATAAAATTAATAAGTGAATGTAATGCACAAAACAGTGTGCTTTGCATAAAAGAAATTGCTTCCGCCCAATGTTGAGAGTATTGAGATACTTGTTATATATTGTGGATGACCTCTTACTATTAAGGGGACTAATTCACGACTCCCCCCTCCCCCCAGTTTGTTTTTCACTTTAAATGATCATAATCTAATGTCTGTGTTTAAAATGTTTTACAAAAAAAAAAGGGTTATATATCATGACAGAAACGCATTATAGAGAGTTTACTATATTTGTTGTATAAACAAAGATTGAAGTGTGTTTTTGTCTACAAAGTTTTCAAAATAAATGGATATCGTTCCAAGTTTATTATATTAAAAATTACAAAATTAACATTCCACTGGTTTGTTTGCAAACATAAAAAGACTCCATTGTTTGTTTACATAACACTACAATATATCCATTCTTTGCATTCAGAAGGTCCACATTTTGGTTGTCAACATTAAAAGAGTTATATTTTTTATTTTTAACACAAAAAATGTAAAGTATTGTATTAAAAGAAACGTGAATCAGTCCCTTTGATATGTTTCGACAACTATTAACATATTGTAGAAAATGATGTACTATTTATATTTTGTTGACAATCTTACACTGTGAGAGTGTCCTGTCATGGAATTGCTGTACTTGAAATACGAACTTGTAAATACACAACATTTCTTGTCCCCCAAGACAAGTCAGATTTATGTCAACTAGTTTTTTTGGGTTTTTTTTAAATATTGTCTTACGTCCCATTTGAGAAGTTTTTATTCATGTAGAGACGTCACCAGAGTGAGTTGAAGGGTCACGAATTTTGACGTACATATGTATGCATGGCGATCGAGGCCGCCGCAGTGATGATTCTTGAACAATTGTCATACCGTATTGTAATGTTTGAAACACAAAAATTACAATATGACGCAATGCTTAACGTGACAAGGGGCTTCTGTTTTTAAGGTCATATCCGAAAGAACCATGACTTTCACTTCCAATGCCGGGCAATTCGCGAAGAAACAGTTGCTACTTTTGATGAATGTTTGACATGGCGTCGAGATCAGGGATGAAATCCAGACTTCCCGGTGGCAAAACGAGCGCTTTTTAGAGAAGTGGACAGGCATAGCCTACCTCAACTTCTCATTCATATATTGATTCTGAAGAACGTGTGAATGCCGGAACCGGTGACGATTTACGCTTTGATCGACGTTTCGACGTAGATATTCCTGGATTTACGTAATAGACAAATTATTTCCACAAATTTAACATTAATGAATGCATCTGTCATAAGAAAATCAACACTTACTCGCTGTTAATTAATTTCCACATGCTACCTGTCCCGGATTTAAATTATGTGTTAGAAAAAAATCCGAAATCTGATAATTTGGAAACATTAGTAAACACGCATTTTGGTTCTCGAAAAGCTTTTTGTCATGTAGTTAAAAGGATTATTCTTATTGATATCAATAGAAAAACATGTCAGAATAAAATTGAAATGTAAAAAAAAAAAAAAAAAAAAAAAAAAAAAAAAAAAAAAAAAAAATTCCGAATCAAAATGTGTGTTTACTAATTTTTCCAAATTATCAGACTTCAGATTTTCGATTTTTTCCATCGCTATTGGAGATAAACACATAATTCAAACTCGGAACAGAGAACACGCAAAAATGGTTTAACAGCGAGTTAGTGTTGAATTTCTTCTGGCAGATACATGCAATAATGTTAGAACTGTGGAAATAACTTGTCTCTTATGTAAACCCAGGCATATTTGAGTCAAAACGTCGGTCGAAGCGAAAACCGTCACCGATTCCGACATTTACACGTTTTCCAAAATCAAAACATGAAGGTTTGTGAAGAGAAGTAGATGTAGGCTACATGCAGGGGCGGATCCAGGAATTTTTGGAAGGGGAGTTCTACCATTAATTTTGGTTTTCAAAAGAGGGTTTCTACCCTCAAAATGTGTTACTTTTACTTTGTTTAGCAAACTTTTCTGACGAAATGGGGTGGGGTTCCACTCCACTGACATGTATGTCTCTAAAGAGAATACCTAACCACTAAGCTACCGCAACTGGTATATTTCAATAAGGCATGCTATATACAAAAACGATAGATTAGTTGGGATGTCACGTGACAGTATGGCATGGTGGACGTGCTTTTTTAGCAGAGCTTGATTCGATGTGGAAAATCTGATTTTGTCTGATTTGTGAGAACTGTAAAGTATTTTAGAGAAAGTAGGATCCATGACTCATTCTACTAGAGGAAACAAAAGTAAGAGGAAGAGGAAAAACAGCAACCCAACGAAAATATCTCGATATAATGTATACGAGAGTCCGAACAAAGAAAATTCAGACAATATGGCAGAGCGTGAAATGGTCAATGAGGACAGTAGTATGTCTCTTAGTGGGAAGGAAGAGGATGTTTCAGTGGACAAAACAACTTCAGCTTCTGGTGAGTGCTGCTATTTAGGTCCAATCAAAGAATCTGACTCAGAGTTGCATAATTTACCTTTACCATCCCCTGCCCATTCGAACACACCATCAAAACCAGACTGGGTTGAAGAGATATTTAAGAAACTAGTTCATATAGATGAAAAGTTGTCCAAAGTCAACGAAATAAACGAAAAACTTTCAGTAGTGGTTGAGAGGGTGAACACTTTTGAAGCTGACCTAGATAAATTAAAGAGGAACTCAGGTAACGTGTCCAACACAATAGGGGTATTACGGAAAACATCAGAAGAGGTGAAAGGGCAAATCCAACATCTAGAGGAAACACAGAAATCTCTGGAAGATTTACCGATCTACAGTGTAGAAGTATGAGGGACAATTTATTATTTTTTGGATTAGCGGAACGTAAAAATGGCAAAGAGAACTGCGCAACACTAATAGATGATTTTTGTGAGAATCAACTAGGACTTCCTTCAGTGTCCGAAAATATTGAACGAGCACATAGACTGGGTGAGCGGAACGAAGAACGGACAAAACCACGGCCCATAGTAGTGAAATTTGCCTCATACAGAATGAGAGAAAAAGTGAGGGAGAAGGCAAACAGATTAGCAGGAACATCCTTCAGTACACAGGATTAATGAATATTTTATTGAATTTAAAAATGTTCTTGTACCTATTATTCACAAATTGTTTAATCGCATTTTTTCATCAGGTTTCTTCCCTCAAATGTGGTCAAAGTCGGTCATTGTTCCAATACTAAAGAAAGGGGATATATTAGACCCAAATAATTATAGAGGTATTAGCTTAGTTAGTTGTTTCTGTAAATTATTTACTTCTATTCTGAACCAGAGATTATTGTTATGGTCAAATTCCAATGATGTTATTACCGATGCGCAGTTTGGTTTTCAGCCAAAGCGGGGCACAGCTGAGGCTATATTTAGCCTGAGTTCAATTATTGATATGACATTATGTAAGAAAAAAAAGTTGTACTGCTGTTTTATAGATTTTAAAAAGGCGTTCGATTCAATTGAAAGAATAAAATTATGGAAAAAACTTAGCACTGTTGGCATAAAGGGGAAACTACTCGGTATTATTCGTGTGGTGTATGAAAATATGAAGTCTTGTGTCAGATCAGCAGGAATGTTGTCTGAGTTTTTCAAAAATGATATCGGTTTATTACAGGGGGAAGTATTGTCACCCATACTTTTTTCATTATATGTTAATGATTTTGAGATCGAATTCTTGACAAAAGGGATGATCCCTGTACAAATACAAGAATTAAATCTGTTTGTCTTGATGTATGCAGACGACATGGTTATTTTTTCCGAAAGTGCTAATGATTTGCAGAGCATGCTGGATACACTTTTTACTTATACCACAAAGTGGGATCTTTCAGTGAATGTAGAAAAAACAAAAATAGTTATTTTCAGAAATGGGAGTAAAATTAGCAGTAATGAAAGGTGGCATCTGAATGGGGAGCCTATAGAAATTGTTGATAAATTCACATACCTGGGTGTTTTAATGAATTACAATGGAAAGTTTAGCACCACACAAAAGCAATTGGCCAGCCAGGGCAGAAAAGCAATGTTTTCCTTGAAATCTAAAGTCAGCCAAATGTATTTAAGGTAACTCCATGCTCGCAGTTTTATCTGATACAAGTTCAAAATGTGCATTTATTTCCATTCATTAGAGTTAAAACTAACAAATTGTCAAATAAAATACATAGGTCATCACACTTTTTAAGATGTGAGACGTACATAAACAGAATCATATATCACCGTCAGAAAAGTGCAATTTTCCATTAACAGTGATATTAAAATTCCATACAAACTGGTTATGACGATATAGTAGCATTCATAACAATTTCATGAAACTATCTTCACAAAAATATACAAAATGTCTGTAAAAAAATAAAGGAATCATCGCATAATAGACTTGATAAAGAAATCAATAGAAACAGAGTTATTGCCCTTGGATTCAATATTTTGAAACGTATCATTGATTATTCATCTATAACTTAGACTTTTGAAATATTTTATTCTAACAAGATTTTTTACAATAACTATAGGAAAAGACTACAACAAAATTTATGTTCCTAACATGCATAAATCTAAATAAATCATTGATTTTGCAAAATCTGATGACATCACAGGAGGGTGGAATTACTTTAAACACAGAAACAATGTTATCCTTATTTGATGCATATGTTGCAAGTATTCTTAATTACAATTGTGAAGTTTGGGGTAGCCATAGTGCAAAAGATGTTGAAAAAGTGCACTTGGAATATTTGAAGTCTGTACTGGGTGTCAGGAAAAATACAAATAATGCTATGGTGTATGTAGAAACAGGCAGACTGCCCATGAACATTGTTCGCTGGTTTAGAATTTTTAAATTTTGGTTTAAATTATTACAAAGTGAAAATTGTATTTTGAAAACATGTTACAAAAGTTTACGTGAAGAAGCAGACAAGGGTGGAAATCGGGTGATTAATTGGGCTATCCATATAAAAAAAAACTATTTAATATAGGTTTGGGTCATATTTGGTGTAATCAAGAATACAGTGGCGTATATTGTAATACTTGTTTCCCAATAATTAAACAAAGAATTTCTGATATTTTTGTGCAGAGTATTGTTGAACAAATCAACTCCTCACCAAAATGTAAAATTTATATGTACATTTATGACTATTTTTCATTGCAATTTTACTTGATGAAGGCTATACCACATGTTTATAAAAAACACATTAGTAGAATTAGAATGTCTTCGCATAATCTTGCCATTGAGAGTGGACGTCATTTTAATGTAGCAAGAAATAACCGCTATTGTAAACTTTGTAATTTAGATATTGAGGATGAATTTCATTTCATTTTAAAATGCCCTTATTTTATTGAATTGCGCAGGAAATATATCAAGAAGTATTATTGGAAAAACTCATCTGTTTTTAAACTTATACAATTATTAAGTGTAAAAAATTTCAAAGAGTTGTGTAATTTGGGGAAATATCTTTACTGTGCCTTTAATTTACGTAATGATTTACTTATATAGCATTCTCTGTCTATAAATTCACATCAGTATTGTGTAACATACCATATAATGTCATGCCATGCCATGCCATACTATACAATTGTTAACTTGTTTATTATTTTTGTAAGCATGTATGCCATAAGACGTATGTCTTCAGCAATAAAGAATAATAATATTGTCAGCTACCGATAATTGAGGTGGGATCTTGAATAATCTTTAAAACTTTTCCCCTTTGTTTTAAATATATATCGACCTATATACTGAAGCCATAAGAATAAAATAGCGGGCTGATTTCAAACCATAAAGCAATGTTTTATTTTCTTCTCCTGTTTGAGAGAAAATATTTTACAGCTCTGTGACGAATAGAAATAATGGAAGTCTTGCTTGATTGGGATTCGAAACCTCTGTTCATAAATACAAGGTTAAGAAAATGCATTATTTTGTTTTTCTATCTCCTTAAAAGGGTATGAGAATAAGGGAGTCCCGGGTATGTTTTCGTTTAAACATCTAAGCAACGGGTTTCGGAAGAGGTATCAAAGCTTGCACCGCAACTAAGCGTCACATACATGTTGTAACAATGGTTTTTGTATACAATACCCTTAATGCTAGGACAATATTTGTAAAATGTTTAGTGTATAAATAGCAAATCCAACATTTCTGTGTTAATGGGCATTTAAAATAGAATTACCAATGTCAAGGATTATGTATAGGTAGATTACTGACACTCCGAATACACTAAACGCCCTGATAAACCCACAGGTGTAGAGGAACATTATCATTCAACATGTAAGACGATTGACAGCCACGAGTACCACTTCTATTAAGTCCTTAACACACCCCAAATGAGTTTTATCATGCAGATAGTGATAACAGTATATAAAATATTCGTATCTTGTTTTAGATACGGAATCTGCATTCCATTCATTAAGTATAATCATATATAATACATGCTACTGACGTAAGCACCTAGTGTTAAATTCCCATAGATCAATTACAGAATATCTAATTGCAGATTCTTTTATTGACTAGTTGATTTCTATCATTGTAAATTTCAGAGAGCGCATTCGATAAAAAATAATGTGCGGCGTTGGTCCTAGATCGGTCTACAATATTATGACGACGCTATATATTTCATTTGCAGTGTAGAAACAGTGAATATGAATGTGTTGATTAATGTTAGTTTCTTCAGTAACTTAAAGTTACGTTCATCAATGCTTAATTAGTTCCTGTATGTAAAGTTATTGTCTCATTCTAGGCTGTTACTTTCATCAATGTTTGATTAGTTTCTGTATGTAAAGTTAATTAATTCATGGTACTTTCTCCAGTAATATAGGTCTACTATATACTTTTAATGTTATTATCGCATAGAAACTGTTACTTTCATCAAAGTTCAAATCAATGTTTAATTATGTTTGGATTTTCTTTTCTTGGCAACTACTCGGAAAAAAGGTACAGCGGCCAAGATTTTGTTGACATAAAATATTGTAATATTTACCTTGACAGCAGGTTTCTCAGGTATTAATTGCCTAGGTACACCAGGTAAACGTTTCGTTCTTGTAATTTGAATTAATAAGGCCAGTGTTCATGCAAATATGTACATCAACTTATAATAATCATTTTGACTGTCAGTCACATACCAAAATGACAAAATTACTAGGTAAGAAAATGCAAAAATAAAAGAAATAATTTAATAAAGCAAAACATGACAAAATATGCCGGGGGATTAACGAGACGCGGTGTACGAGATCTATGACACTTTTAAAAATATTAATTGAATTTACTTCCAATTCAAATTAAATCTATTTAACTATATAGATGTTCCATGTCAAGACGATTTTAATTGTTATGAGAAGAAAATAAGCATAGACTGTATTTGGGTTGACCGCAGCCCTCTGAATTTGATTTATAATACCACAAAAATCTCCTATTAGAACAGAAAATTCCCTTTAGCGCATATACCTGCTGTGATATTTTCCAAAAATAGACACACTATGAGTTTAAACAATGCTTGAAATTGTTAGATATAGCTTTCGATCATGTCGATCTAATCAGTGATGGTCTGCCCTGCGTAATGAAAGGTTCTGTTAATTCTGTACTCACGACTTGTGGGTTTCTTTTGACAGAGTGTACACATTTCAGAGAAGAATTAAAAGTTTTAAAATTTTTCACTACGAAAACTTCGAAAAATCTGAAGATTTTCTCCAGATCTGGCGGATTTCCGTTCAGGACAGCTCTGCTTTACGGCGTTACCTACGTCATGATGTTCAAGGTGTTGCCATATTTAAGAAAAATTCTGAATATGATGATATTGCATGAGTACGGTCTTTTTGAAGTGTAAATTTGACAAGCTTCCGTCGTAATAAAAGGTATATTAATATTACCACAGTGACATGTAACAATTAATCTCCTAATCCCCTAATTTACGTCACCGTCCATTACTTGGAAACACTTTCTACACCCATCGATAATGTATCTCTAACAATGAACAATAGCTGCAAGTCCCCCGCAGTAAACTAATGAAATTAAACTATAAATGTTCCCCTTCATCACTTCTCATCATCAGTCCGAAGAAAATGCTAGTTTTAACGAAATGCATAATTAATAAGCTGACGAATCATGACGTCATTGCCCTCTAACACCTCTTACATTTTCTTTGAAAATCGCCTTTTTTGGCCTATAACGAAGCATTTAGTTCTGACACGATATCATTCTGACCTTTGTTATAAAAATTACCAATCCATTAATATCCTGTAATTAAGGAAACCAAATTAACGAAATGATTTTATTGATGGGGTTTCTTGATGAAGTAAAAAAGAAGAAAACAAGTTTAATGGCACCACATTATGTTTATAATTGGAAAAGGTTACAATTTCTGCTCTAGGGGAAATCAGATATTGGCCAGTTCTAAATGAGAATGTAGAAAATAAAATATATATCTAAAATATATCACTGCGTTGATTGCGACACTTCGGGTACATTTTTTGACGGGAAAAGGGCATGAATTGAAATTCCTGCTTGGGTGGATAGATTAAAATATTATGTTAATATTTTGATTCACATAGAAATCATTCTAGAAATTTCACCCTCCTTTCAATATCTCCACCGGAAGACGGGTCGATCCCGATCTTTTTATCCGCGAAAGAATTAAAATACAAATATTGCTGGAATTTTTATACCCTCTAATTTGTACACAATATGAATACCTTAGGGTCGGATTACCTGATAGAAGATTCGCTCGTTTGTTTAAAATCATACATAATGCCACGGACAATGCAGCTATGGCAATACGGCACACAAAGCTGAGGCGGCAACATCAAATATTTGTTCTTTCGTGTAAAATTGTTATGAGCGGCTGAAAGCCTTGTGTTTCCGGTCAGTTTAATTAATATATATGATCGTGGTCATGAATCATGAAAATTATGAAATGCACGGGTTGAAAAGATGATGACGTTCGTTTCGCATTGAATGTAAAATCCACCTGTTTATTTTTCCACTCACAAAAGTTTGTATTAATAGGGATAATCCACACTTGAGTGTCTCTGAGTGATTGTTCAAGACTTACAGACATTGGTAAAATTCTTGAGTATTGCAACACTAACAAAGGCATGCCCTATTGCATGTTGCGTATTTTATAACATTGATTTCCGGAATTTATCAACTTTTAATTAAGTTCTAATTAAGGAGTATGAGAGAGTTTCATTGATAATCCAGATTGCTTCTCGTGACTGACAAGTACAAACATATAATATTTCACACTGTTTTGACAAAGTCATGGGACATTAGCTAACACACGAGCCCGGGTACCTGATAATCACCTGACGCTTAATCGTGATAAATAATTTCCTCAGTGATATCACACAATCATCACGTAGTATCTATAAGGTATTGGTTTGTATACTTGGTTCCCCAACCTCCATTACATACATACTGTACAACTATGTATATTGTAAAATGTTAATCGATATAAAATATATATTCTATAAAACTACAGTTTTGTTTTTCTTCAGGCATAGGATGCAAACTTAAAATCTTCCAAACTTCAGAGCCACACACATGTTATTCTACACCACACAAAATTCAGAGCCATACACATATGTTATTCTAAACCACAGCATGCTTGCCCTTCGACTCCGAATCATCTATGAGAGGACATGATCGCCGTCCTCACGACGTATTCTCTTCCTGTCTAATATCGCCGAGAGAAAAAAAATCAGAATCAACAGAAGCCGTGAAATCGTCTAGGCATTCGTCTAAGTAATCGTCTAAGAATCGTCTAAGTCATCGCCAAAGTAAAACGCAGTACAAGACCACATTTTCCGCACCAATCTTCCATAATATACATAAATGTATTGTTACATTTTTTATTCTGTTCCTCTATGAAATAATCTACACATGTAACAGTGCGGTTTCTATGACCACAATGTTAATTTGCACTGCTTCAATACGAACATGCGCTGCTTACCATTAGTAAAATTCATTTAGATCGCACAGAGAATATAATGTACATTGTCAAAGACTAATTACTTATTAACACTAATTGAGACTTTTCAAGATGCCACATTTCATTAATTTAACTTAATTTGCAATTAATATTAATGGAAAAGATATTAAAAGCATATTTTCAGGCACTCTATTATTTTCTATACAACTTTGAAATTTATCTGAATTTATCCTCATTTGACAAATTATTAGCTAAAAAATAAATCAAATGTCCTATAGGTTTTAAGTAGATTCATAGAACATAAGGAGCTTAAAGTTTAAAAAGCACAGGTTAATATTTAGGTGCATGTGTAGAATCATAAGATAGGTATTAAGCGTACATGTGTTTGAACACTGATTCTTAATGTACATATTGTACCTGTAAGTGAACTAATGATCAGAAACTAACAATTTCAGATCGAGATTTCCGGCAGAGGATCCGGAGTAAACTGATTGACTCCAAAAGGATAAAACAAATTATTCTGGATCGAATTCGGAGTCTAAAACTCCACTACACTCATGGCCATCAGAAATATAAAGAAAAAATACTGCCGTACATACATGTACATGTTGGAAATGAAATCGATCATTTACATTCATTCGTGTAGGTCGATGAAATCATTTCATTGAAATACTGAATACTTCTTCATCCATGTTGTCATTGTTTTTTTTTTTATTACACGGAAAGCGATCAGCCATCTTTCTGAGAACTTCAAACCCGATAACCGTGTAATGATACACTATGATGTACCAAATTTTTGCGCAGACGTACTTATAAAAAAAATATCCTTGTACACTTTGGCTCCTGACATAATTCCATGAACAGATCATAAGCTTTGACCCCAGTGGAGTTTTTTTTGCATGTATATAAAATAAAATGACTTTGGATTTTTTTTTCCATTGGATTTATTTTTTTGCACAAAACTTAACAATGTATATAAAAATAAATACATAAATAGATATTCATCTGTAAAACAACAACATCAGACTACACATTGAGCAATGTTATAAATGAGGTGAAACACTGACTAGAAATTCTGAAGACATTGTCACATTTCTGACCGCACCAATTCTACGTTTCTTTTTCTTCTTCCCTATTCATATGTCCGGTCAACTCTGTGTTTCTTTGAAGATCTGAGTTCATTGTGTAGCTACGGGACATCCATGGCAAAAGTTCATAAATAAACATTGTAAAACATCACTTATGTATAAATGCTAATAAAAAGTGGCTTTCATTGAAATGCTTGGAATAAATAATAATAAATAAGTTAATTAAATACAGAAAAAATAAATAAACGAGAATGTTCTCTTGAGATTCACTGGAATTCATGTCCGAGTCGTTTCCGAAACAACAGAAACCAAGTTTTTAGGCATTGAGTCACAATATCTTCCCGCAAACTGGTTTCTCTTACTCGAAGATGAACACGTAGTCTCAGCACCGTTTTCCATTGTTGGAGAACTTTGGACACCGGCTGTGATGAACACATTCTTTCAAGTTCAAGTCTTTTCATCTTTTACCTCCTTGGGGGGAGAATATGCGACTGCTGGACGTCGGAGACGTTTAAGATGCTCTGCGGTGGCACTAGAGCCAAACTTGAGATGTTGCTTTTGAAGCTGTTCAGCTTCGTTGAGACACCGAGCCCGGTCTCCCGTTCTTGATAGCTTTCCAAGACGCAATCAATCTGGAATTCTTTTGGTAAAACAATGGCCATCTTCTTTTCTTTTTCTTTTTAAATCAGCAGAGTATTTTCCAAGGAATTAAAATATAAACTTCTGGTAAAGTTTTCCCTTTGTAATAGGAGTTATAAGTCACTGCAAAATTCGCTTGAGTTTCAAGTCTTCTCTTCTGTTTGCTTGTAGCGTGTCTGATAAACTGAAGATCCATGGCTCGATTGGGTCCTTATATACTATCTGTGGTGTAAAATCTACATCACCTAAAATAGAATGTCTAAGCGTCTTACATCATGTTCATTTCATTCATGAGAACCAACCAATCGGAAGCCGAATCGATAAGGCCCAGCCTATGAATGAAATCATATATCGCTTTGCGCGTGCCTGTTCCGAATGCGTTTACGCTTGTGTTTGTATATTCTATCGTAGTAACAGGTGACTTTCCGGAACATTATTGCAATACCTGAATATATGGATTAAAATGTACAGGATGGAAGAATCTGGATATTAAATATTTCCTGTCTTTCTCAGACTAAGCTAGATTTTACTTGATACCTGCTAAGGAATTACTCTACCATGTATGGTGTTATTGTCAACAATAAAATGTATCGCTGGGAGCATGCTAAGGCGTAATTCATAAGGGATACATATCTTTCTTAAGTGTTTTAAGTAGGACGTTTTTGATAAGATATCCGGAGCAACAATACGGCACAGTTCGGTGAATATAAGAATGGTTATTATAGGCACTTTACAATTTGGCGGAAGTTTACCCTGGGATGGTTCAATTCGCGGCAATTGTAGGTGGATGTGCATCGGATAAACCTGACCAAATACGGTATACATGTAAAATTAATCTCTCGAAATTAGGAAAAATGAAATGAATAAATGAAATAATCGATCACCCCCTCCAAAAAAAAAAAAACCTCGTGGGCTTTGGATTTATGAATATTAAGGTTAAATGACTAGATAAATTATGTTTTTTAATAATGATGTATTATCCTAATTTACATCTTTGTGTATATATTGAGTAATTGAATTCCATGCCAAATGCAAACAGATCAGTTTTGTTAATACTTATTAGATTGAATTCATGTGCATGTACATGCATCACAAAAACCTGCAGTGAACAATTACATCTGTCATGCATTTTAAGCTTATAATCATTCCTTATTGAATTTTATAATTCCACCAAAGTTATTCTATCCAAAAGTCTAGACGTTCGAATAAAAATCGTCTTTAAGTCTTTTTGGATCACGAAGGAATTAAGAACAACTGTTAATTAAAGCTATTTGAACCTCTTAACCAAAGAAGTATTTATTGCTTTTCGCCCTCTAGCTCTATTAAATGTAATGAAATTTTTTGTCACCCGTCCTAGTAATAGAGTGTATGTATCGAAGTAAGCTTTTAGAATAAGGTTTAGAAATACGCTATCGAAACGTGCCGTACCACTGTCACGTGGTTCTACATTAATCACTTTAAAAATGAATATGATAACTTCGAAAAATATACCAAAAAACATTAATATATGTTGTACTCCAATTCAGAATTGATGTAATGCTAAAAATATTTTAAAAGTGGAATTGTTTTTTGACATTTAATAGCTATGCCTCATATACACCGAGACACCATTGAAGACATTGCTTTGAAATGACCTAATGTGCTTAGTCGCATCTTCAGGACAAGATGAGGAATTGTTGTTTTGGTGTGGTAATACACTGATCTCTCATTTCTAGAGCACTTCCATTTGTGGTTTAAGTATCAACTGCATTTTATTGATTAAGGGTCTCTGGAATTTGATTCATCCGTGCTCAACCTAATACGCGAATGTAATGCAATGTCATATTAAATAAGACGCCTGTTGAATATTTCAAAAATTTAAACTATGTATGCACTTACAATCCAATGACCCTTGCATATCCATGACCCTTAAGAAATATTTAATACCAAACAGTATTATGGCTAGTTACCGATCCGATGATTAATTAGTTAATTATTCAGAGGACCCTTTTCCCACATAAAGTACAACAGCTGTTTAAGTCACTTTGATCCACTAAGCGATTATCAGCACAGTCAATGGCCTCTTTTAATATTATTTCTATTCCTGTTCTGTATCTTTGTCAGATTTTATTTAATTTGACTGACACTTAATATAAAAGTGATTGAATTATATTTTTAAAAATGACCCATCGCACTGTAAGAAGCACTCGTTAAACTATCGGCTATTCAGTTTTTGTGTAACGATTTTCCTCGTTTGATTTCCGCGTGTCCACATCACCATACATGCCGAAAGTTGGCAAATCTAAACATATGTAGACAGATAATTTAGGGGATTTCCGGGCACATTAAAACAGCTTTTACATGCCTTCATATCCAAGTTACCTACTTTATGTCACAGAAATATTCTCTGATATAGTTCTAAATCTCTCAATGTCTGTATCTGGGGGTGTTTTACTAATCCTGGGTGATAGATTCAAAATATATATCAGATACATTTGTTTTAACGCTGAAAAGCTTATTTCCCTTCGAGTTTCGATGTTTGGTTTTTTGTTTTTGTTAGAATAGAAGTTACCAATATGAATATCTATATTAGCAATGTTCATGTCTCAATTACTTTGTATTGATGAATTATGGAAAATAGCAATGTTAAATACACGTATCCATGATGGCCGTGAAGAACTGTGTCTATGACAACGGAATTGGAAAGCGATTCTATTTACCACTCCCACTGTATCCGCCACTAACAAAGTTGAATCCCAATTGATATTAACAATTTATTAAGCTAATAATACAAAGTATTCATTAGCCTTTGCGAACTTTGCCCTTGTTGGTGGAAGAATTTATTCCTTCTGTTGTACGGAATGAAATATTCCAGAATATAATATCTTTCATTGTCTACATTCCGTTTAATCAATCTCAAGGGCAAACGAATTTCACACGTCTAAGAGCATTGCTTGTACAATTAAAAACGTTTTAATTTCATCCAAAATGGAGCTCCATAAAACATAAATCTTTTCAAATTATAATGATCAAATTGCTTACATTCTGACACTACAGCGATGGAACTTGCTTTCACTGCACATATAAAGATTCTGGTCAGCGGGTAACGAGACGGAGTGAATTTGGTCTAACCACAAAGCCTGTAGAATTCTGCATATATTTAACTACATGCAGTATTCAACAAGCTTTGTGGTTAAACAAAATTTATTCATTTTCATTACCCGCTGACTAGAATTTAAAAAAAATGTTACAAGGAATATAAATTACATACATGTGCATAGATACATCTTGATGGCTTATTTTGGAACCGGAAACCAGAGAAATTGTAAATGATTTATGATGCATGAACACGTCTCTTTAACACACGATCGTAATTCTGAGATGACACTGCTTCAATAATGCAAAAATAAATAATTTGGTTAGTTTTCCTTTACTTCCGTTATGGTGGCCTTGAAAACAAACGATTTTACGCATTTTCGACATAAAAAAATAATAATCCCAGAAGGAGGTAAAAGTCTGTCAACGTTGCCATTACCATGTCTGTCTGTAGCAAGTCCGGGCACCCACCAAAAACAATCCCACGAAAGGCTTAGCTCCACTCCTTTGCTGCAGTTCTGTTAATTGTAATGCTTTTCTCGATATTGATAAGAGAATTGGTGTCAAAAGCTTACAATAATCATTAACAACTATCCACGTTTTGCTTACTCTTCGTGACTATTAGAGAAAATTGTAAGCTGATAGATCAACCGATTGCGATACCTAATAGAATAGAGGCCCGTGGGCCTTAACGGTAACCTGAATAAGAAGTGTTGTATATTTTATAAATAAAGTTCGCATTTTCGTGGATGTTGCTGGATAACCCTCGAGGTCAAGAAATGTTTTTGAAACATAAACGACGAGGCTTTTACATTTCAAACTATATTTCGAGACCGATGATTTGAAAAAAATTTAGGGGGGCTGGCTACGCCCCCTTAAATCCGCCATGCATGTTTAATCCCTGGCATGGATTTCAGAATTGTGGTACGGGCTTTCATGTTCTATATAATTATCCACCATGTTCGTTTTCTAGTTAAGAAAAGGAGGTTTAAACACATGATGTATTTCCACTGTGTTTTATGTAGCCCCATCCTTGGGCTTGAACCCCTAACCCTGGGACTGTGAATTTCAATATGTTTGGTTGTTTGAGGCTTTCATGGTCAGCAATCAGCATAACTATGCATCCATGCCCAAGAGCAAAGTGGAATAATTTTAAGGGACCACATAATTTATAATTCTGTTTCCCTACCCCCAAACAATGTAGTACAGCAGTTTGGGTGTGATTTGGCCATGTAGTTTCTGAGTAGAGGTAAAAAACGACATCTGATCACGGTCACGAAAAACATTGATCACCTAAAAATACGACAGCTCGGTGGACAATGTACAAATTTACCGCTCTTGCACCCAATCGTGTGTAACAATTTGAATGAAATCCAATTTGCCGTAGTTTTTGTACACGAGAGAGAGAGAGAGAGAGAGAGAGAGAGAGAGAGAGTAATGTAAGGTAAAGTATTGACTTTTAAGAGGACACTTTAATATGACTGGATACACATGTATGTAGTATTTCTTCCCCGTGTTCTGACTACCATCAGGTAATAAAGAATGCAATAAAAATATTTATTTGCAGGGAATTTCCCTGGTATATGATGTGAATGCGGGGAGCTGGATTCTTATCTATGTTACGCTCCCCAGAGAGGCAATAGGAACTTTGTACAATTCATTTTATCAAACCATTTGCCGTGGGGGAGAATGTCTGTGCATTTTTCTCTACTTACACAATCACATAATCTTTCAGAAAAATGAAGGCAATTTGCCTTGATGATAAACAAGCATCGGAAATGTGATAAATAGAATCTCGTAAAAGCGAGAAGATGGCAATTGTGGAAGAATGAAATAAACTATTTGTAAATAGAGGAATAGTTTTGTTAATCGCTTATACTACACTCAACCCCCACAGTGCATTAACAGCGTGAAACGATCACGGATCTGTTACTGGTGGTGGTGAATTCCCCCAACAATAATTGGAGGGGTCTATTAGGCCTTAACTATCAATCATAATGACTCCCACAACATCTATATGTGACATGGTATTCGTGAGCAATCACCGTGTGTATCATAAGCAAAATTGTATCAAATTATTTACAATTGCAAAAAAAAAACCACCCAAAAAAAACACAAAAACTCATCAATGATTTAAAAGTGTGTCACGGAACATGATTAAAATACTTGAGATAAAACATTTTCTGTGTAGCATTGATTCTTAATATATTTAAAATCTTTCTCGAATATGTCCACATGGTTAGTGTCCAAAATGACGTAAACTGGAGGACAACTAATAAAACTTTGTGCTCTGAGCAAATTGCGAAATCCATCTGCACATAATACCTCAGTGCTACATATGTAAGTAGTTATAATAACAGTATTTAATATTACATTATCAAAGTGCTCTCAAGAACGACGTGTAGCTCGGGATATAAAGTTAACTACTGCTATATATTTACATTCACCGAATCTTTTATCTTATATTTAGTTTGAAATTGCTTTCATCAGCGACAATGAATATATATTTGTTGCAAACTAGTTCGATCCGGTTGCACCAAATACGGAGCGTCGTCAAGGCCAAAGGGTCTATTGGCTGTTCCGTTTAAAGTAACGAATGGGTCAACGATATGATATTTTAGTGCTTAAATCTAAAAAAAAAAAAAAAAAAAAAAAAATAAAAATAAAAAAATCCTACAATATTGTACGTCGTGCGGGCTCCTCATAGAGTTAGCATTGTGTACGATTTCCGATATGTTGCAGACTAATACGTTCTTATTGATGATTTACAAATGTAAATATGGTCAGGTTAAGATGAATCTGTGGATATTCACAATATATACACTTTGTAAATATCAAATGGAGCCAAATGAGATATTGTCAGAGCAGAAAATCAAAAGTTTTCGTGGAAGTTTTGTTGTTGAGCAAAACGACTCGAATTTCAATTAGAGTGTGCTGGTAGCTTTTTTCTTACATAATATACTATACCATTATTGAACAATTTGATTGAGGATCCTCAAATTGGAGCTTTTCCCGTGACAGAAAAGTAAGTTAGATCATACAGAATTCATACCGTTTAGCCTTTCTCAGTCGATCTATACTTTCTTCTGATGAACAAAAACTTCACCTACATGTACATATATACCGAGTATATTTATGCTCGCCTGAAATTCTGTTTTATCTACTTTTATGATTTCTATATCCCCCCCCCCCCCCGAGCCAATAATGATTTATATCTTTAATAAATGCTGTGGCCAGGTCGATTTCCGAAGTAACAATGCTAGCACCTACATTTGTAATTGTAGTGTTTTTATTTTTTCACCCTGAATTTTCATTAAATCGTTGCGTTTTGTAATGGTGCAATTAAGGAACCATTACAGTGTCATAAGAAAAACCGCAAGCATTTAGTTAATCTCAACAAAAGTTCACGGGATCAAACAGTAGGCATATCATTGAAGACTGGCGATCAATTCTAAAAGCGTTTATGACTCCTCGTCAAAATAAAGTTATCAGTTTCATATTTGTTGACATTGTGAATTGGGTGGCCCAAATTTTTCATGTCTAGTCTAAACATTGATTTTCACACAGTTGTCAGTTCACCCCACAACTAGGGGGTGATACACCTAAGTTTGTCGATTTCTGGTTATTTTCGCGCAATCCCACAACGGAAGACTAGGATTTCCATGTAAAATTGCACAATACCACGTCAGCAACTATCCACATTAACGGCATTTGAATGTATACTTTCTTGGACGCGGAATCTAGAAAGTAATGTGTGAACAATACCAGTCGTTTTCATCTGATCGGGTTTCCCCATTGCCGTTCACAACTCATGAATATCCTCCTCTCGTTCACCATATTTAATATTAATGGTTCTAGATCTTAGCATCAAGAACACATGACTCGCATTCATGAGTTTGATAAGTATAACGAAATACATGGGGTTTTCCGTATGAGAATTAGGACAATACCATTTTTGTGCTACTTTGTGAAGGCAACTTTAAAACATCGGTGATATCTTTATCACTTTTTTTTTATTCCGAGTTCAGTATAATCTAAATTCCAGCCCCACTTATCCCTCAAGGGGAGATAACCCTTTTCGGACATTTTCAATGATGTTTCCATTTTTATCCTGGGCAAGGATAACCAGAGACTCAAAATATAACATAGTTGGATGACGATTGAATCAGAGGAAATCTACCAGCTTCATAATTTTAAATTAAGGTAGTACTCTACATCGTCATAATGGCTGACTTCCTTTAAAAACATGGATGAAAAAATTGATATCAGCAATATTTGACTTTTCCTTTTCCATTTGAATACCTAGCCGAGTAGCTCAGTAGGTTAGAATACCGACTGCTAAAAGGAGAAAAGAAAAAGAATACCGATTGCTGAACTGTAGGTCACAGGTTCGAGTCCAACAGGGGTTTTAAATTTTTTTCAGATTACCTTTTACTAAAACTGTATTTTTTAACAAAATAAAGTAAATTTGAAGATTTTCAACTTCAAAATATTGTTGTACATATCCTCCACTTTTCATCAACATCAAATTTCTCTGGTGTAGCATACCTCCTTAACTTTTCAACTCCTAAACAGAGAATGTGAAATCTACATATCTGTGTAATGAGCATTTTCTGTAAGGACATTTCAAATTTGTATATTTTGAAAGCAAATAAGATATAATGTTCTTAAGATAAAATACATTAAACTGTAATTATACAGTAAGTGTTTTTAACGTGTTACAGCTGCATCTTTTCTTGAAAAATCCATTGCAGCTAAGTATATTATATAGGGGATGCTTACTCCTCCTAGGCACCTGATCCCGCCTATGGTGTGTCCAGGGGTCCGTGTTTGCCCAACTATCTATTTTGTATTGCTTGTAGGAGTTATGAAATTGATCACTGTTCGTTATCTTCACGTTGCATAGTAATACTTTCCATGACTGTGTTTCACCTCCCGACTTGGTAACCAAATCTCACATTGCTCCACACGGAGTGACCACCTGCGCTCCACACGGGGTGACTACTTTTGCGCTCTACTCCTCCATACCTTTTGAAAACCTCTCGAAAAGTTTGAATTTCCTCAACTTAAAATTGTTCACAGGTACATGTAGTAAAATACATCGAAATTACACTGTAATTGAAACCCAACTGCATGTTTTGATTAGATAAAAAGAAAGGATCGCTATATACAGGTAGCTAGACCTTTTTTCGACTTCCTGACAAAAATAACAACCATTGACACATAACGGAACAGGAAGTCACTCATTACTTTCAAAGGTTTTGGGAAGTATTTCAAACCCTTCTAGACTAAGCTATAAGTATTTGAATAAACTTAAAAGTCATTCGGAGTAATTATAACTGCATGGAAACTGGGAGGTATGCAATAATAAAGTAGTGGCCGTAACTTGCGCTTGTGACCAGAGGACGCGCCACTAAGCATGATGGTCATGTGACCAAGGGACACGTCATTCGTGTCCTTTTGCATGGAAAATATGTGAAAAATTTGTCCAAAAATGTAACTGATTTGTTTCATTTTGTCGGAATTCCCAGCTGGTAAATAGACGTACTATATTTACCATTTTGTTTAGATACTTCGCCTCGCCTAATACGGATTTCCATTTCACACCCTGGATGACTCCATATTACGTCCCAAACTGACGGTGTAACTAATAATATTCATACCCATTGTTCATGTCTTCATTACATTCATAATGAAATGACAATCATTACAATTGGTAAATATATCGAAGACAAAAACATTCGAAATGTAAATATCAAATATCATTCACATGCATACATGTATATGTTCATGTACGGCGAAATACACTTTTTGTCCATGTACTTATACAACATAACACAATTTACATGTTCATGTACCTAGACAACGAAATTAATGTGTATGTACTTAAACAACGAAATACATGTTTACGTACTTAAAACAATGAGATATAGGATTACATGTTCATGTACTTAAACAGTGAAATACATGTTCATGTACACGCGAACAGCAAAATACATAATCATGTACTTATTATGCGAAATACAGTAGCAAGTGATTACTCAGCAAAATACCGCCGAGGTGGTCTAGAGGTAAGAGCGTTCGCCCCGCATGTGGAAGGCCGGGGTTCGAATCCCGGCCGCGGCAGACCCAAGTCGTTAAAACATGTAATGACAGTTCCATCGCCAAACGCTCGGTATCAGGTGTGAAAGTCAGGGGTCTTCGGAGATGACCTTAAAAATGGATGTCCTGTGTCACAGGTAGTTGTGGTACGCTAATCCCTCCTTGCTCAATGGCCGTAAGCGCCGTGCAAAAGCCTAAATTTGAAGACCTTCACCTGTCTTGGTGACGTCTCCATATGAGTGAAAAATTCTCGAGAAGGACGTTAAACAATCAATCAATCAATCAGCGAAATACATGACCACTTACTTAAACAGCAAAGTACATGATCATGTAACTAAACTGCAAAACACAGGATCAAGCCATCAGCGAATTTTTATACAGAAGAAAGCAGAAGAAAGGGCTCATTGAAGTAGACTTGTGATCTCTCCCAGAAGGAAATACATGTACGTTGTGAACTTTCCTCAATCAAGCGACCGGCAGTGGAAATGAAAACCATGGGTTTTACGGATGTGACCTTACAAACGGAAGTTTCATGTCACGATATAGGCGTTGGAACGATAAAAAACCTCTCTGCTTGGGCCCTGCATAAGTCAGAATTTGTGGCGCTTCATCTAAAAGCTGGTGAGGTCTTTACACGAGTGAAAATTCTGGAATGGGATGTAAAACAATATACAATGTCATACAAACTTACTGTTTCTATCGTTACTAACCGGACAGTAATGCGTTAAGATGTCCTACATGTACATTGTACAAGGTCATCTGATAAAGAATGTTTTTATTCTTGTAACTTTCACTTTACCATGTGTTTTCAAAAACTTTTTACGTGCAGGAAGAAACATGATAATATTTTACAGAAAAGTACTTCAGAATTAAGGAAGTGCATAATATTTCACTGAATCTCTGTTGCATCAGCTACTAGTGTGACGGTGGGTTCCCCCGCTCGCTGGAGAACAAGTATTCAAATTATAAAGTATTTCAGCTTTTAGAAACTAGAGAGGACATGTAACCCACACAACTGGACTTGATGAAGTATACCAGTATGTAATGAAGCATATCATGACGCATATCAATTACGTTGGCGACGGCTGTAGACAATGGGCCATTTTCATTGCGTTTGACTTTTTCATGGCTTTATTTGCAAACACTTTTAAGTCTTTTGCATTGTGATGACGTCACGATTCTGTAACGGAAACTGTTTGCTTTCTTGTGTTCATTCAGACAAATCAGATGGTACCATGGGTATGCACCACATGTCTATGTTCTGAAACACGTGGGTCATGCAGACACATTACTCTTTCGTACTTGTAGTTGTGTTTCAGGAACTTGAATTATTTAGTGGATTGATGATCGGCGCTTACGGCCTTTGAGCAGGGAGGGATCTTTATCGTGCCACACCTGCTGCCAGTGCTGTGACACGAGACCTCGTTTTTTTGTTTTTGTTTTTTGCAGTCTCATCCGAAGAACCGCCCCCATTTAGTCACCTCTTACGACAAGCAAGACATCGGGGCTGCGTTCAAGATCGTAGCGGCTAGCCTAGGTGCTAGGTATGGTGGCTGATTTATGCCATTTTACACTTTATCGTCTATCTGTTATTTCAAGGCGAAAAGACGACATAACGATATTTAGCTACTTTTCGTCCCCAAATTATGAAGAAAAAAACCCCGACTAAGTGATAAGATTAGCTTCTTTTCGCCTCAAAATAACGAAAACACGACAATTTGTAAAATGATACAAATCAGCCACTCTACTTAGCCCGTAGTGGCCCTGCCAATCCACGAAAATTATTTAATTTAACTTTCGTGTATATACATGGAGGTGAAGTGCGTGGATGCATCCAAAGAGGATACATGCATTTTATTTTGGGTCCATGTGATAAATCTCCCGAAGTTGCGCAATAGAAAGCATACTAATATAATCATACTAGTATTTAATAATTTATAGTGCATAAAAAGAAATAGATAGATGTCGAGTTTTGTATCAATAAAAACATTAGTTCTGAAAAACTATAACTCTGATAGCGATCGACACGTGAAGGGAGAATTTCTTGTTTGTTTGTTATTCACTTATTTCGTGCTTTGGGTGCAGTTCTTCAAATTTAGAATCTGTGGAACTGACTTTCACAGAAGCAGTCATGAATCTTTAATATACCACGCCTACGGGACCTCGGTCTGTATTGTAGGAGAGACCGGTCTCTAAGTGCCGCAGTGGGGATTCAGCTTTACGCTGCGACTTCGAAATAGTATCATAACAGTTTCAGTTTTATCTTCCAAATAACCTAGGCAAGTCAACCAAAGACTTTTACATCTAGAACAAAATAATTCACATCGTTAAAACATAATAGAAAATCGTGATAAAACCTTAAATATTCAGGATCGAGTATGTTAATTTTCATTTCGTGATTAATAAATTCTTCTCAATAAATTAATTGTTTTTCATTAACCTGAAAACGGGAACCCTAATTTGTCGAAATCTGTGAGAAGGGTTCTTGATTCTTTTGACGACCCCGTTGCTTTCAGTGTTTCTTTCTCAATTAAAGGGGTCACAGGTCAAGTATTGAAGTTCACTATCCTTTTTCTTTTCGTCTGTACTGAGTAGATTTTTTTAAAAGAAGTTATACTTCAGAAGTACATGTATACGGTTTTTTTAACGTACGTAAAATAAAGTCTCCTCGGTAGAAATGGAATTGTTCACATTAAGGACATCACGCGTTTCCAAATACTAGTAAAATGATAAAATAAAAATGTTTCAAATAGAATGGGGATATAATTGATTCGCCTCAAGAATTGCACGATTGTTCTATCTGGTGGATACTTTTATTATAGCCCTGACATTAAATGATCTTCTATTTCTCTGAACTACAGTAATGAAAACAAAGTTTAGCTCTCACACCGATTCCTGTTTTCATGAGGAGTGTGACGTCACCAAGTTCTTACATGTACTTTCAAAATTGTCAACAATATCCGTTTCAGCTTTCAAGGCAGGTTTACAGAACAAAAACCACAAACCGCATGTGCTGTAAACACTTTTTCCATGCATCCAAAAAATTAACATACATGTACATGTGTATATATAAAGAAAAGTGGGATTTTTGTCCATTTAAAAGAAAATGAATGGGAATTCAAGACTAGAATATTGTAATCTAATAGTATTAGCATATCATCTACATGCAATTAACAAAAAATCTTATATATACGAACACCTCTATGATTTACTTTTTATGGTAAAAAGAAAACGGAAACACTCAAGTTGGTTAACCTGATCAGCAACATTTTATTAAGAACATTGGTCTAGTATTTTCTTTGACATGATCTACTATAATATATTGTATATAATTCATAATGATAATCCCATGATTAACATCCGGGTAATTTGCATTTCAATCGCATTCTTTAAAGTTTTGATAGTGTTGACGTAAACACTAGTCATATCGAATGGAGTATTAGATATTTACAGGGATCATTTCCTTGCATTAAAGATTTTGCTATTTTTATCATGCACAAAAAATGTTAAACGTTTTATAAGCTATGTATGTATTTTAGGAGGCGAATAATTGTTCTCCGATAATCTCTATGAAAATCTACCCATCAGGAAGGTTTTTTTTTAATCATCGCGAAACGCGACTCAATTTCAAGTTATTTTCAGATCATTATGGAAGATTTTGGTGGCAATAAAAATGCCATCAGGGAGCCCATAAAGATTTCATCGACTGAGAATGCGACAAATTAATATTGCCTTTTTAAATTTCTATTGAAGACAGTGTCGACAGAAAGGCATTTTGCTTTCAAGTATTAATTTGAAATGCTTACAAATCCGATTCCTATCACCCAGATTTTGAATACGTGCTTAAAAGAAAGGATGTACGTGTCTGAAGCATCATATCAAACTGCTACTCGTATCTGAATCCTTGCAGTGTATAACAGAAATTGGGAATACAAACGAAATTAAATGCAGCGTTGGGTCCAATTGCTACTTGTAATACCATGTCCAACACTTGAAAAAATCGTTGTAATTTGCTCTTTAACATCAAAATTTATGATATTGGAAAAGACCTGATATTTAATTTGAACTGTTCTTTGCATTAGTGTCTTCATGAGTGATGTACAATGTGACTCCTCAGACACAAACATGTACATGTAAGAAAAAGGGTTAATCTACAATCATAGCGAAATAATTTTCCATTTAAAAAGATAGAAATAGGCTACACCTGGTATTTCCACGACAGATGGACGTAATCATACTATGGTTTATATTAGGGGCTGATGTTTTTGATATATAATTGGTCCAATTTTAAGAATAAGGTTAAAATAGACACTGCCTATTGTGTGAAAATATTCATTTTATGAAGAAATAGGGTCCCCATGTATTTTAGAAAGTCATCTCGTTTAGTTCTAAAAATTACTTAATACATGCAAATTTAATGCTTTCTTTCGGTTACGACACAATGAATAGAAGTTTACACCACTGTATGGGTGAAAACCCACGCATAAAATGAGCAGATATCGATTCAAAAGATTTTGTGGGTATTTTGGAGTGTGTGTTGGTGGGGACTAGTCTAATGGTTTGGTATGTGTGTTGGTGGGGACTAGTCTAATGGTTTGGTGAGTGTGTTGGTGTTGACCAGTCCAAAGGTTTGGTGTGTGTCGGTGTGGACCAGTCTAATGGTTTGGTATGTGTGTTGGTGGGGACCAGTCTAATGATTTGGCATTGTGTTTGTAGGGACCAGTCTAATGATTTGGTGTTGGTGGGGACCAGTCTAATGGTTTGGCATTGTGTTGGTCGCATGTAGATGTGATAGATACATCTTACTCAATTCTTATTCAACGATTCTGAGGGGAGAGGTGCAATTTTCTACACTCTTTTCTCTTTTGTAAATGGAGACATGATTCACGGGAACAACCACGGCATGTCTTGTTATATCAGGGACCTATATACTTAGTACATAGGTCCCTGGTTATACTCATAAACTGCACATCAACGACTCTCGTTTTATTTATGACAGGATTGTAGTTGTGTATCTGGCGGGAAATCATATTTAAATTTTCTTTGCAATATATTTATATAATACATTTATTTTCTCAAAATATTAATATTTTCGAAATTTTTCTTTACATGTAATATCACAAAACTCTCGGCAGATCTCGCGTAATAAAATGAACACTATTCTATGGGCAGCGAAAAAGGTGGAAATATATGTCTGCGAAATGAAGAATAAACAACACAAACATACAACTTAGGAAGAAAATTGTAAAATGAATGGCAATCAAACAGTCACCAAAACAAATGGAAACAAACATTCTTTGAATAACATGTAACGACAATGCAATATAGTAAAATTTTGATCAAAAAAGTTCGATCCATCAAATATATCAACTAAATCATTGTGTATTTTGTTATCTAATAAGGCTTTTAATTTTTTTTTAAAAATATACAATTAATGTATGATTATCATCATTCACCGACCTTATTTAGGGGTACTTCAAATATACACCACTCTCTACAGTCTCTACCCAGAGTTATCGTTCCTTACACCTCTGTTAACGTCTCAAGGGTTTTACAAGATTTTTGTAAAATGGCACGTATGCTCAAATAAAGTATGGTTTTGACTTCAGTTACAAAAATATACGTAAATAAATAAATATTGAGCAGATGTCAAGTCTATTTGTGACACAAGAAGCACTGATTTGGGTTGAAACGTAGATATTGGGTAGTTCTATTGCACCAGGCCTATTGATAGGTACATGAAGAATATATAGTAATGGAAAAAAATATACAAATAGTTGCTTGTCCTACATTTTCCAGATATTTTATAAAATAGTTCTTAGTTTTATTAGCCGTAAAAAGTGGATTTACATGTGGAATAACATTGCTTATTTTGAGACGTTAACAGAGGTGTAAGTGAAAGCAAGGAACGACAACTCTGGGTAAGTGAAAGCAAGGAACGACAACTCTGGGTAGAGATTGCACTCTCTGGTGAAACATGTTGAATGAATTAACATGATTAAACTTCTTTGAATTTATCTTGTAATTAATCATTATAACTCATCATTTACATTCAAACAAATTGGTGTAGGGTGTGATTTTGTGAGTTCAAATTGAGCGCATAACTGTGTGAGAGCTTCGAAATTGAATTCTATTTTAACCGTTTTGTGTTGCTTGATAGATACGCTTTTAACAATCTATCAAATTAATACATGAGATTTCAATGCTTATTACATATGTATAATGAGAATCGTTATTGTTGTGTAATTTTGATTGTCATTTCGAAATACTCGGATAGTTATTTATAGCTTAATTTTATCATGCTTGTCAATTTTACTGGTATCATTGGAATATACCGTGACAATCATTTCTAAGGTTTAGGCATTGATACAAGACTACATTTTGTTTGACTATTTGGTATCTTTAATTTCTCTTGCATGCTCGTATACTGGTTTTCTATGATCACCAACGACCACCAAATAAAAAAAAATTAAATTAAAAAAGACACCCCCCCCCCAAAAAAAAAACCCACTCCGCAGCATAAAAGAAACTTGTAATTGTATCATTGCGAATATTTCTTAATTTTAAGACTTTTGAAGTGAAAAACAAACGCTAGTATATCAGATTACTTTTGATTTCAAATTTGTGAATGCATGCATGTAATCTATCTCTGTCCTCTTGTGTTTAGTAAATCAGAAGTGATAAAAGAATTAGATATAGGATATATAAAGAATATATACTAGTCTGGTTTCATCTGACAAAGCTTGTAACAACATAATATCTTTGTAAGGCGCATTATCACAAATGTATTTTAGAAGAGCGTTAAACTAGTTTTAATTCCACATCTGGCAATCCAACCTCTTCTCCAAGTTCCCTTTCAAAAGATAAAATTCTTCAAAATCGTGTTTCAGTTTAAAACACTTGTTTGATGTCCCAGTGAATGGAACGGATGAATATCAGTTACCATACCTATACTACATGTACATCCCAAAACTTCTTTAAACAATCCATCTGTACATTGCAGGATCCAGTAAAAGTTCTTCCAAGTCCCTATTGTCACTCCTCACAAAAATATTAATAACTGCTTTCAAGGAGAAACATCAGACGTATTAAACCGGTTGCTGTAGCTCAGTAGCTTCGTAACCGAGGGTCGTGAGTTCGAGCCCCACTCGTGCAATGGCGTCAAACCTAAGACATTAAAATGGGTAGTGATTGCTTCTTTGCCAAACGCTCGGCATTTAGAAGTGAAAATCACGGGTCTTTCGAATATGATCTTAAAAACGGAGCAGGCGTTGACACGATGAAGAACCCTCACTGCTACGGCCCTGAGCGATAAGCATACAGTTAAAACAAAATAAAAGACATCACAGAGTCTTCCACATCTGCTTCATATTTGGATATTTTATTGAACATAGACGTTAGCGGAAAACTAACAATTCATCTTTATGACAAACAAATTGACTTCAGCTTCTCTATCATTCATTATTACCAGTATATGGTGTTTATGTCTCTTATATTATTCGATCCACTAGAACATGTTCTGCATATGATTAATTCTAAATAGAGACAGACAAGTTGATGTTACAGAGGTTTTAACATTCTCATTTAAAGTCAGCATTTCACAAATTCTATGGTTATTATAATGGTCTAATTCGTATATACAACATGTCATTAGGTCGAATGCTGTCTGGCATGTGTCATACAAATTGTTGGACCTTTCATTCATACCGATTGTTTTTCGGATTACTCCATTTATCTGATCAAGATATACAGTTCTGAGCGGCTGTGACCGGTCAACAGGGAATACTAATTCTGGACACCTGGTCCCACCTTTGGTATTTCCAGGGATCCGTGTTTGCCCTTCTCTCAATTTTATATTCTTTATTGGAGTTATTGGATTGATCGCTGTTCATTATCTTCATTTTTTCATGTATATCATCAACTGCTTATTTCATGATTTGCCCTCGCAGGGAAATAAAAAAGTATGGCGACCAATATGTTAACTGATACCAAAACAAATTAGGCAGCATTCAAGCAAACACGTCAATCAAACCGAACCGTATTATTTATTTTTCAACTTGATTGACAAGTAGTTTTCCATTAATGTCTCACCAAGTGAAATATTTAGGTGGTTATTTCATAACTGTTTTGGGTCTGATAATCACTGTGGTATAGTGATATTGTACTGTATCATTTCAGGAAAACGAGATTAAAGTTGTGCTGATTTGTCAGTCGGACCAAACAGTAATATCCTTTTTTTTCGGTCCCAAAGAAGAAGTTTGTGTCTTCTTAATAATTATCGGGAAAATCGGTTAACAAATAGCTCGTAAATACCTTTGGTTAGATTTGATCATTATGAAGTAGGCATGGAAATTCTCCCGGTAGTTATAAAAGCAGATTAGATAACATGAAGTTAGTATATTTGATGGGACGAAGTCTTGGGAAGAATTTTGTCATTGGGTCGAATAGTCCAAAATGTTGGACCGTGAAGCCTAGACCGAATTGTCACTTTACTTGGGTCAAATGGTGTGGATATATGTATATCAATGACTTACTCGCTACCTGACGTTAATCCGGAAAATGCCTGTTTCGCTTTACATTTACATTGATGAGCGTCGGTGATCGTTCGTTTTTCAATGTTGACGGTTCGATTTGCATTCAAATCTGTTCTTTTAATTTAGTTGCCAAGGACATTTCCTTATTTATTGTTAATTCACTCAGACGTATTTTCTTAACCTTTTCCATATCCCATACAAACATGCTGCGATACTTTTTTTGTTTTATTATTATTATTACTATTATACATTTATATCGCGCTTTACCTAATTAAGATTACCCTAAAGCGCTTTACATGTAAAACAATAAAAACAAAGAACAATAAATACATAGAAAAAGGCATAAAATGATACTAAAACTGAGGTGGTTTTTTTTAAATAACTGTATACATAAATACCCAATAACAGATTAAATGCAAGTTTAAAAAGCCATGTTTTAAGTTTGTTTTTTAAAAAGCTAATGAGCCCTCGACACGAAGATCCAACGGGAGGCACTTCCATAGAAAAGGTTTGGGACCTTGAAATGAATGCAAAATAAATCTAGGGAGCATTAAAACTTTATTAGTGGTTTTCAATATTTCTAAAGGATATGTATTGTTATGTAGTCTATTTGTACTGCTGGTCCTTCTGGTGGGTGCTGTGTAGTGTAATTGTGCTGGTTCCTCTGGTAGTTGCTGTATAGTGTAGATGTGCTGGTCCCTCTAGTGGGTGCTGTATAGTGTAATTGTGCTTTATCTTCTAGTGGCTGCTGTGTAGTGTAATTGTGCTGGTCCCTCTGGTGACTGTTGTATAGTGTAATTGTGCTGGTGGCTGCTGTGTAGTGTAATTGTGTTGGTTCCTCTAGTGGGTGCTGTGTAGTGTAATTGTGCTGATTCCTCTAGTGGCTGCTGTGTAGTTTAATTGTGCTGATTCCTCTAGTGGCTGCTGTGTAGTTTAATTATGTTGGTTCCTCTTGTGGGTGCTGTGTAGTGTAATTGTGCTGGTTCCTCTGGTGGCTGTTGTTTAGTTTAATTGTGCTGGTTCCCCTAGTAGGTGCTGTGTAGTGTAATTGTGCTGGTTCCTCTGGTGGCTGTTGTGTAGTGTAATTTTGCTGGTCCCTCTGGTGGCTGCTGTGTAGTGTAATTGTGCTGGTTCCTCTGGTAGTTGCTGTATAGTGTAGATGTGCTGGTCCCTCTAGTGGGTGCTGTATAGTGTAATTGTGCTTTATCTTCTAGTGGCTGCTGTGTATAGTGTAATTGTGCTGGTCCCTCTGGTGGCTGTTGTATAGTGTAATTGTGCTGGTCCCTCTGGTGGCTGTTGTTTAGTTTAATTGTGCTGGTTCCTCTAGTGGGTGCTGTGTAGTGTAATTGTGCTGGTCCCTTTGGTGGCTGTTGTGTAGTGTAATTGTGCTGGTCCTTCTGGTGGCTGTTGTGTAGTGTAATTGTGCTGGTCCCTCTGGTGGCTGTTGTGTAGTTTAATTGTGCTGGTTCCTCTAGTGGCTGCTGTGTAGTGTAATTGTGCTGGTCCCTTTGGTGGCTGTTGTGTAGTGTAATTGTGCTGGTCCTTCTGGTGGCTGTTGTGTAGTGTAATTGTGCTGGTCCCTCTGGTGGCTGTTGTGTAGTTTAATTGTGCTGGTTCCTCTAGTGGCTGCTGTGTAGTGTAATTGTGCTGATTCCTCTAGTGGCTGCTGTGTAGTTTAATTATGTTGGTTCCTCTTGTGGGTGCTGTGTAGTGTAATTGTGCTGGTTCCTCTGGTGGCTGTTGTTTAGTTTAATTGTGCTGGTTCCTCTAGTGGCTGCTGTGTAGTGTAATTGTGCTGGTCCCTTTGGTGGCTGTTGTGTAGTGTAATTGTGCTGGTCCTTCTGGTGGCTGTTGTGTAGTGTAATTGTGCTGGTTCCTCTAGTGGCTGCTGTGTAGTTTAATTGTGCTGGTTCCTCTAGTGGCTGCTGTGTAGTGTAATTGTGCTGGTTCCTCTAGTGGCTGTTGTTTAGTTTAATTGTGCTGGTTCCTCTAGTGGGTGCTGTGTAGTGTAATTGTGCTGGTCCCTCTGGTGGCTGCTGTGTAGTGTAATTGTGCTGGTCCCTCTGGTGGCTGTTGTTTAGTTTAATTGTGCTGGTTCCTCTAGTGGCTGTTGTTTAGTTTAATTGTGCTGGTTCCTTTAGTGGGTGCTGTGTAGTGTAATTGTGCTGGTTCCCCATGTGGTTTTTGTGTAGTCCTCTTGTACCGCTGGTTCTCTCTGCGGGAGGTGCTTTCTTCTTGCAGCTGGTGTATCCCCTGGATATACCAAAGATGGAATCAGGTGCCTAGGGGGAGTAAGTATCCCCTGTCGACTGGCCGCATTCGCCGTAGTGTATCATCTAGCGGTCATGTTCTTCATCCACAGTGAATTGGCAAAACCAGTTTCCATAGTACTGGCTGTGTGTAGGACCAATCTTGGGTGGCCCATACTTGTTGGGTTCTATCCTGGGATGTACGTTTTCACTCTCTCCCTCTCTTCCACTTCTCCAATTTCCTTCTGTAGCTGGTCGTAGACTTGGTCATATGCTCCTCTGGTGGACCTATTAGCATGATGCAGTGGGATACGGTCCCTGCTGGAATGACTAGAAGACGATGGGATGAAGAGATGACATTCTTTTGGGTGAAAAAGGATGTATGTGCCTGGCCAGCAGTTTTGGAAGGCAACATTTGTCTGACGGTAGGGACAGTGAGTTTTGATAAATAAAAGATTGGCTCAACTAGATGGCAGAATGTGAATCCAGATTTCACCGTATCTGCTTTATGCCAACTGAAAGACTCTTTGTTTTGCTTTCCATAGAGTAGCTGTGTAAAAATGTACATGTAGCTCGCCCTAGAAATGCCAGAATGTTAAAGATTGGAGACGGATACATTGCACTCGGTGTATTGTTTTAAGAGATAGATGATGATGACATTTTAAAAAAAAATATGGTCTAGTTTGTATTCTTGGGCTCGGAAAAATTATGATTATGCTATTAAAATATAGATAGCATGGTATGATAGTGTCAAGAGACGCGATATAATCCTCTGATGTTGATTCGGGATATAGTCAGAGAAATTGTCTGAGAACATATTTTGAAACTGAAGGTCGGAGATTGGTAAAATAGAACCGAGGACATTGCAGGTTCTTTTGTTGAATGAAGTGTTTTCTTCACTCACTAAACAAATAGAAAGGAAGTTGTGGGAAGTAATCACAAAGCTGACAATTTCTTCACTTCAACGCCTTTATATGTGTATAGTGTCAAAAAATTCTATAAATATAAGTCAACAGGTGTTACTTACTTTATGTAATTGAAGTATGCCTACATTCTGCTTTAGGTAATTATGTTAGAACGATCATTATCACGATCTTCCCTCAGAGATATGGAAATTATAATTTATCATTCAGTATTAAGATTATAAAGTACAGTGCTAAGATGAAAACGATATAGGAATTCATGATATATACCTAAGTTGCTGATATGTATTCCTTAAGATTAAACATGTTTTCTGTGATAATTTATGTACATTGATCAGATTATTACAGTTACACACTTATAACGAATTCACACATTCCCTTTTGAAAGGAGAATAACAAGAATTGTACAGGATTTAACGAAGTTTAGTTAAAACGAATCGTTTTTCGCTGGACCTGAAGGTCCACTATACCCGTGTTTCACTGTCTTATAGTTATGAATCCTCCTAAACAAGGGAAAATGTTTTATATGGAAAGTGTCAAATGAGAGCTAGGTCTGTTGTACAAGTATTTATACATGTAACGAACACACTCAGAGATCATTTTCAGTTTACATAGATATATTTTGATGTCTCACTCAATCAAAGATGTTAATTTGATTATTACATAGTTGGTAGGTGGAAGAAAATACTCCTCAGGTTAAGTAATCAAAAGTCAATAGGATCTTAACTCCTACGTTGCTTTTGGTACAATCTGGCTTCTGAATCCACAAATGAGGCAATATTCGTATTTTTTTTAAAAATATGATAAGGGAGATTCTGTTCATGTAATCATACAAATAAGGTTCTTAACAATTCTGAATGCGCAAAAACATTTCAAGTTATCAAATTACATGTATCTCATTTTAAGCATATAGAAATCACAATTTCATTATGCACTGTATATAAATTGATGAACAGGTGTCTTTTTAAATTTAATTTATTGATTCTATTACACCTGGATCTGACGAACTTGTCCCAGAAAGCATAATACAAATTGTTTATTGACACTAATTTTTTTGGGGGGGGGGGTGGAACAGAATCTAAGTACAATCAACAAGCAATCATTTCGTTGACCCCGTTTTAAAAACAGATGTTAATCCGATTCCCAGAAACGTTTAAAAATTCGAACTACAAGTAATACGGTATGGTCAAAATTCAATTATCTATATTATTCAGTAGTTACCGAAACATATTTTCTTAAATTTTTCCAACCATTCCTCAACCGTTTTCTCCTTTTCGTTTGCACGACAATCAAAATTCGTTACACCAGTTCATAACAATAATTTCTTGTTTCCCATTATGAAGTCAACATTGCCCAAACTGGCATGTCAGTCCGTTTTGTTGTTTTTTGTTTGTTTGTTTTTGTTTTGTTTGTTTGATATAAATTACTTTACATTACATGTTGCTTCAAATTCATTGTTTGTGCACTGTTTTCTTCTCATTTTTTGTGCATTTAAGAAGCATATTTTATTTTTCAAATAGTCATCTGTGTGTTGTATTAAATTAAACCTGCTAATAAGTGCCGATATTGAAGTTAATCTTTGTTGATCCCCCTAGTATTACATGTACCGGTATCACAGCACATGACGATGTAGTCTATTTCCCAAATTAGATATTGTCTTGTCCAAATTATCTCAATATGACATATTTGAAATTAGTGAAGCTCATTTAGATGATTCAATTTGTAATGAAGAAATTACTATTCCGAATACCATGCACCTATAAGAAAAGATAGAACCCGATTTGGTGTTGATATTAAAGTTGGGAGCCACTTACAATTTTTACATCGAAAAGATATTGATTTTTCTTATAATGATATATTATGGATAGAAAAAGTAATCATGGTAGGAGTTCTACATAAGCCACCAAGTGTGGAATATTGAAATCATTTCCAATCAGATATTCAAACGATATTAAATACTACATGTAATCTAACAAACAGATGTTTTGCTGGGTACCCTTAATGTAAGCATGGTATTAAAAAGTAACATTTTAAACAGTCACTCTAAAACCTAAACCTTATAAATATCCTAAAAGTTAACACAGTCACTCTGAAGACTAAACCTTATAAATATCCTGAAAGTTAAAACAGTCACTCTAAAGACTAAACCTTATAAATACCCTGAAAGTTAAAAATGCAACAAACTTTACTACCAACTATATTGCCCTTATAATTGGCTTGAATCTTATTTTATGGCACACTATTTCAACACCATTTTGCAGTTCTTATTCAGTAATCAGTGTTGAGATTAAATTAATAGCCTTCAAGCGATATCCATACCAAAGAGAAATACTAGATTACAATCATGCAGACTATCAAGTCCTCAGTTCTGATTTCCTTGATATCAACTGCATGGGATAAGGAAGTATTTAATTCAACTGAATTAATGTATCATTATGTATTCGAATTTGGTCTCAACACTCAATTCAAATATCGATAATCATATTTCTAAAAGAAAACAGGTACTATTAGGTCACGGGATTAATTGTTTATGAACGGTGATGAGGAAGAGAAATAGAACACATCAAAAGCAAAACAGACAATCCTAGTCAATGGAAAATATATAGAGATTTATGAAATTTTGTCATTGATGAAATTAAGAAACCTAGAGACGAGTACAACGACAAGCTATCTTCCCTCATAGATAGAAATATCCCCCCAAGAAAGTGGTGGAGAGTTACTAAACTCCCTACTAAATTAAAGACAATTCCATGTCCCACTCAAACGCAATTGATAAGGCAAATATACTTAATATATATTTTGCAAAAATTACACTGATTCTGAGCTACCTTTACATGGACCCGGGCCACCCCTAGCAAGTCGGATATGTAGCGTCATGGTGTCATGTAAAAATTCTCATGAAACACCTTCACAACCTTGTCATTGACAAAAAATATGTTATTCAAATATGAGTCTGGATTTCAGTCTGGTGTCTCAAAAGTCGACCTGCGACTATATATTATGTATATATATATATATATATATATATATATATATATATATATATATATATATAAAGTGTCGGATCCATATTGTGAATACAAGGTCAAATACAAAAAAATTATACAAAGCACTAAAATGACCAACGACACTTACAACCAGATTATATATATATATATATATATATATATAAATTTTTTCAAACTTTAATTTTTTAAAGAAAATATACAAAACTCCTTGATATAACATTCGGTGTTCAGGGTCCTGTAGTTGTCACATCAATAATCCCACAGACACTCGACGTTCTACGTATCTATACTAAAACAATTGTCTTCCTATAAACATAATATTCACAAGGTAAATGTATATCACGCCGCCATCTTGGTTTTCTTTTTTACCAGCTACATCGCTTAAAAATTTCGGCGAAAAGTTCGATATAATATGATAATTAGACACTTACCGTTTAGAAGCAACTCTGTCAAGGTCTTACCTCTCGCATCGTTATAGTGAACTGGAAATAAAGTCCATTTATCGGCTGTAATCAACCGTCAAACATCGTTTACAGCTTCTCAAATGCAAAAAATCGCTGAAAGGTGGACGGAAGTTGACATAATTGTGCAAATGAGAATTCCCTTGCAAATGTACCCTCTGATGCTTGTGCGGGGGAAAGGGGGGTGGCACTGAATGTAGGGTAGTTGCAGCCCTGCAAACAATAAACTTTGGGCACAGTTGTGTGGTTTCGGGACAGGCTGGCCCGGGACATTCAGTAAATCTATCGCATTACCAAAACAACATTGGGAATGCTCATGACCCCCATCTTTCGGAGAACATTAAAAATCTTCCCCATGTTTCAATATTTAAAAAAAAATAAAACGTTATTTTGTATGAGAAGTATTGCATATTTAATGATGGTGATAGAAATACAATATTTGACACAGTCAGCTAAAAATTAATGCTAGTAATTTGAACTCTGGTCTTTTTTTCCCCTTCTACACACTTGTCAGACTCTTCCAAATATATTAACTGTGCGGCGCCTTCTAAGGATGCAAATAATTACTTTTTGAGTGTCCTGCTTATGATAATTATAGACATGAATTTCATCATGATGTACATGTATAAATGTCAAGATGTCAGACATTGATACTTGTGTACCCACTGAAATCCTGATATTCATTTTGACACAAATGAGCATTTAAAAAAAAAACATGTACAGTACAAGTTCATTGCACTTACGAAAAGATTTAGGTAATCATCAGATATACTTAACGTATGAACAAGTAATGATAGCGAACAGTGATCAATTTCAGAAATCCTATAAAAGATACCAAATCAAGAGAAGGGCAAACCCGTGCCCCTGAACACACCAGAGGTGGGAAGAGGTGCCAAGAAGAGGTAAGCATCCCATGTTGACCGACCACACACGTTGGGAATCCTCTATCTTGATTAGAAAAAATTGAGTAATCCGTAGTCAAAATCAGTATGCAAAGAAGAGCCTAATTGGTATGAAACACGCCAGACAGTATTCAACCCAATTATAGCTTGTATTTGCAAATCAGATCACTATAACGACCATAGAATTTGCGAAATGGTAGAATTAAACGAGACTGTTGAAACCCCTGTGACATCAACCTATTTGTCTCGACTTAAAAATTGATCATCCGCAGAACATGCTGTTGCGTATCGAATCTGTTGAGAGATATAAACACCATAAGTAGGTGATAATGGACTATTGCTACCCAAATATGGGAAGTTGACGATGGAGAAGCTGAGGGCATCTCGTTTGTCATAATGATGTGTTGTCAGTTTGCCACTATATACATATACATAACATTTTTGTATATATATAATCTGTACCATCAATTATACTATATTTATACTTTTATAGTACACTTTATTATGCTTTGTGCAAAAAATATTCAGCTGTTGAATTATTCAAACATGTAGATTTCAAGCTATTTACAAATGTTATGTAATTTTGAACTTGTACATATCCTGTTCGATCACAGTCTGATTAAAATTAAATCTGAACTAGCTCTTCTTTGTTTTGAATGTCACGTGAAGACCTAGTGAAGGTTTGATTTTAATAAGACTTATTCGATCATTAGGGAGATGGCTCATGTAGGCTAAGCCTGCTGCCCAATTCCATCAATTTTTTTGAACGAAATTGTTTAAATTACACCGATTTTCACTCAGTCAATCTTAAAATAAAATGTAACATTGAACTGAAATGCCTTAGAATAGAAAGGAAATTACCAGTTTTAAAAAACAGTATACGGTTTAGCAAGACGGCCAGGAATTTCAATGAGCATGCATGATGCTCAAGAGCTCGAAAATTCTTTTGGTTTATTGAAATTGATCAATTAAACTTTGTGATCGCTTACAAAAAATGTCGATTATTGTTGTTTAGACTAAGATTAGAACACATGCACTTTATACAGGTACGTGTAGGTACAGTGAGTTTCAGGAGCGAACTGTTCCAATTAAACTTCACTATCAGGATGTTTTAAGGCATGAACTGTAGTCATGGGTTTTTTTATGATGTATACGTTATATCCATTTCGTGAGATTATGAATAATTAGGTGTAATAAATCTCTCTTACGAAAACTCATAAATATTTCAATATCATTCCATGTCCTTGGTAATGCTTTACATGTCATCATTCAGATATTAACTTTGAACAGCGTCATCAAACTGCAATTTATATTTTCGGGTGCATATAAACTGTAGGGGTATACCAGTACTACGAGCTACTAGCACGTTCATTGCGATCACTTCCGGCCGTACTGGTATGCAGTAATGTTCGGATATAGGAAACAAACAGTGTTCATTTAGTGGTCTCTCACTGGTGTAACTTTTAACAATCATCTTTACCCGGACACATCTAGTGTGTGTACGGTCACGATAAGTAAGGAAGTCTCAATCCGAATTGCAAAATCCATGGCCCACCCCAGGATCAGAGTTAGAGTGCTAGGGCGGGGCTCAAGGGACATTACAGTAAGAAATGCATTTTTGCTTTAAAGATATTCTTTACTCTCCCGGTCTTGGTAGTCTAATAGGCAGGATGCTCGCTTCCCAGCAGAGAGGTCAAAGGTGTATTATGGTTTTGAGCTCACGTGAGTTTTTCTGATCATCCTTTATCTGTTGTCCGTCCGTCTGTAAACTTTTTCATATTCTCCAGAACCACTGGGCCAATTTCAATCAAACTTGGCACAAATTATTCTTGGATGAAGGGGATTTAAGTTTGATTAAATAAAGGACCATGTCCCTTTCAAAGGGGAGATGATAAAGAAAAGTCTAAAATTTGGGTGAATGCTTCCTAATATAGTTTATATTCTAGTTTAAAAGTTTACATTAAAGTTTCCTGACATAGAGTAGATACAAATTCTTCAAATCATCGTTCCTGGGGGTTGGGTGGGGCCACAATAGGGGTTCAAAGTTTTATATGGGAATATACAGGAAATTAATGAAAACATTCTTTTGAAAATTAGCAAAGCCACGCTAAATCAAATGCAAATGTTCCCAAATATATCATGTAGCATTGCCTTTTTTTGGTACCTAGGTTTTCAACCTTGTGACATTGACCTTGGAATTTGGCATACTTTAAAGAAAACTTAACCTCTTCAATATTTCCTGAACTATATTTATGAGAAGGCTTTATGATATGCATAACGATTTCTTATGGTAAGATTTTACATTTCATACATGATTTTTTACCCTGTGACTCAAATTCAAGTAAATATCACACAAGTAATAGTATAATAAAAAAAATATTAGAACGCCGAAAATAACTTGAAACAACATTGGATGCGGTAGACGTGCAGGCTATAACAAATACAAAAGACTTGTAATTTTGCTAGGATATCATCAATTATATGTACAAATCAGGTGATCACGATCAACGTAAAGTTCCCTTATCCTTATGGGTATTTCTTTGTTGAAATGATGTTGGGAATGTAGTGTGTGAAAGTTGTGGACTTCAAACGTGTACATAAGGTAGAACACGACGTCTCTCAAACTAGCTGCCACGCAGCCGCCCATCCGTATGGAAGCTCGACATAAAGATGTGCCATCCCGAAACAGCTACAGTCCTGATCAGTGGTGTGTGTAGTGAACAGCTACAGTCCTGATCAGTGATGTGTGTAGTCATTAGCTACAGTCCTGATCAGTGGTGTGTGTAGTGAACAGCTACAGTCCTGATCAGTGATGTGTGTAGTGAATAGCTACAGTCCTGATCAGTGATGTGTGTAGTGAACAGCTACAGTCCTGATCAGTGATGTGTGTAGTGAATAGCTACAGTCCTGATCAGTGATGTGTGTAGTGAATAGCTACAGTCCTGATCAGTGATGTGTGTAGTGAATAGCTACAGTCCTGATCAGTGATGTGTGTAGTGAATAGCTACAGTCCTGATCAGTGATGTGTGTAGTGAAACAGCTACAGTCCTGATCAGTGGTGTGTGTAGTGAATAGCTACAGTCCTGATCAGTGATGTGTGTAGTGAATAGCTACAGTCCTGATCAGTGATGTGTGTAGTGAATAGCTACAGTCCTGATCAGTGATGTGTGTAGTGAATAGCTACAGTCCTGATCAGTGATGTGTGTAGTGAATAGCTACAGTCCTGATCAGTGATGTGTGTAGTGAATAGCTACAGTCCTGATCAGTGATGTGTGTAGTGAATAGCTACAGTCCTGATCAGTGATGTGTGTAGTGAATAGCTACAGTCCTGATCAGTGATGTGTGTAGTGAATAGCTACAGTCCTGATCAGTGATGTGTGTAGTGAATAGCTACAGTCCTGATCAGTGATGTGTGTAGTGAAACAGCTACAGTCCTGATCAGTGGTGTGTGTAGTGAATAGCTACAGTCCTGATCAGTGGTGTGTGTAGTGAATAGCTACAGTCCTGATCAGTGATGTGTGTAGTGAATAGCTACAGTCCTGATCAGTGATGTGTGTAGTGAATAGCTACAGTCCTGATCAGTGATGTGTGTAGTGAAACAGCTACAGTCGTGATCAGTGATGTGTGTAGTGAAACAGCTACAGTCGTGATCAGTGGTGTGTGTAGTGAATAGCTACAGTCCTGATCAGTGATGTGTGTAGTGAATAGCTACAGTCCTGATCAGTGATGTGTGTAGTGAAACAGCTACAGTCGTGATCAGTGATGTGTGTAGTGAAACAGCTACAGTCGTGATCAGTGGTGTATGTAGTGAATAGCTACAGTCCTGATCAGTGATGTGTGTAGTGAATAGCTACAGTCCTGATCAGTGATGTGTGTAGTGAAACAGCTACAGTCGTGATCAGTGGTGTATGTAGTGAATAGCTACAGTCCTGATCAGTGGTGTGTGTAGTGAATAGCTACAGTCCTGATCAGTGGTGTGTGTAGTGAATAGCTACAGTCCTGATCAGTGATGTGTGTAGTGAATAGCTACAGTCCTGATCAGTGATGTGTGTAGTGAATAGCTACAGTCCTGATCAGTGATGTGTGTAGTGAAACAGCTACAGTCGTGATCAGTGATGTGTGTAGTGAAACAGCTACAGTCCTGATCAGTGATGTGTGTAGTGAATAGCTACAGTCCTGATCAGTGATGTGTGTAGTGAAACAGCTACAGTCCTGATCAGTGATGTGTGTAGTGAAACAGCTACAGTCGTGATCAGTGGTGTATGTAGTGAATAGCTACAGTCGTGATCAGTGGTGTATGTAGTGAATAGCTACAGTACTGATCAGTGATGTGTGTAGTGAATAGCTACAGTCCTGATCAGTGATGTGTGTAGTGAATAGCTACAGTCCTGATCAGTGATGTGTGTAGTGAAACAGTTACAGTCCTGATCAGTGATGTGTGTAGTCATTAGCTACAGTCCTGATCAGTGATGTGTGTAGTGAACAGCTACAGTCCTGATCAGTGATGTGTGTAGTGAATAGCTACAGTCCTGATCAGTGGTGTGTGTAGTCATTAGCTACAGTCCTGATCAGTGATGTGTGTAGTGAATAGCAAAGTGGTAGTGAAATTGGACGCAGTTAGTTATTAAGTTAATAATTCACCTAGAAGTGACCTTACTATGCATGAACGTGTTAAAGATGAAGAAACATGAACGTGTTAAAGATGAAGAAACATGAACGTGTTAAAGATGAAGAAACATATTTTGCAAACAAAATGTGTATAAAGTGTATTGATATAAACTAAAAAGGTAAAATGGAAGTCATTACTATTTTGTATTTTGATAAGTAAACTGAAATAAAAGTAGTAGAAAAAATAGATGTCGAAATAAATCTTCAAAGTAGAGATCGTACTAGAAAACCCCGGTCTTGGTACAAAGTTAGTGAGGAATCGGAACAAATCCTACTATTCGGGATTTTTGCGTGTACATCCGTGCCTCTTTCCACTAGACAGAGAGATGTCGGAGACGCGACAAAACTCGGTAGTAAATTATATTTTCTAAATTGTGTTGCTTTCCTTAATTGATCTCTGCGGTACAAGGTGTGTAACAATTCCCTATCTAAATGATTAGGTACACACTACACTAAATGGTACATCCGTCAAATAATGAAGACCAAGTAGACAAAGCAAGCAGAAAAACACAAAGGCTCTATTATTTTTATTCTAGGTAACATTTCGGAAGAAGACGTTTTCTGAAAAACTGCTTTAATGAAATGTCAATGAAGAAGAGAAGTTCATTAACTGAATTATTACAAAAATTCTCCCGAAAGTGCGAATATCTTGCGTAATCAGTTTCATTCAGACTGATTAGAGAGACGAGAATTCTATATATGGTAATTATACCGAATTAGTACTCAATGATCGGAGGAGAACAATTGCTTTATTTATATACTTATTGTTTACTTTAGAAATCATAACAACATTCCTTGTCAACGTTTTAGAACTTAGCGATGTGCGAAGCATGGTAATTTTACTAAGATTAAAAGAAAATAAGATTTTTGCAATTTTTCCGAATCGTAAAAAGAATTTTCAATTACTTTCAAATTACAATATTACAATTTTAATCAATGTTGACGGAACATGAGCAAAGGGCTTGAATTTTAAATAAATTAATATCAATCAAAAGCTACAACGATTTTAACCAGGCGTTAGCCTTGTGGTTTTAAATCTTCAAAGTAGTTTTTTATATGGGTTGATAGCAATGAAATTAATCTGTCTCAACCCACATTTCTGGATAACCAAAACTTTTGTCGACGAGTATTTCTGTTGAAGTGTTTGATTCATTGCTATGGGAAGTATATATCATTAAACTACAATCGAAACACCCGTTTTAAGGATTAACAAATCTAAGCCATTTATATATGATGGTTACCCAGGAACCAATGGCGATAACTGCGTGCAGCGTTCCCGCGAACTTTGGTTTAAATCGTTTCATGTAATTATTTATTCTTATTGTAAAGACGTAGATATATAAAAAAAAGTTTCTATATGTGATCGAAAGCGTTCTGTAAGTAGACATAAAATGAAACTAATGAGACATACGGATTGAAATATAAAACTATAAGCTAGCTACTTCCGAAAAAAACAAACAAAAAACCATGGAATCATAATTCAAAAATGTAAATTCAAAATAAGGTTTTGGTCGTTAACCTACTTAGCATTAACCTATAATGCACATAGCAAACGAATTGGGGTGTGTCATCATGATGTAAATGCATTTAATGTCTATTTTTAACTGATCGTTTTCTATATCCAGATATGAATGTTTAATGACATTTTTATTTTACAGGTATTCTATTAAATATAGAATGTACATTGTAGGTAAGAGTTCTATGAAGATGAAATTATTTTATTTGCTTTGAAAAAAAATCCTGGGAAATAACGACTGAGTGACTCAAACGGATCTCCATTCTATCAGCTGAGTACAATTATTACTAGTTTTCACACACAAAATACAAAATTTACTTTGATTTACATTTAAAAATAACGTATGAATAATAAATTACTGAAAGAAGCATCCGGACGTGGTTAGAAATGAACACTCAGTTTCCCTCTATCTTCCATATGAATACAATGCGAGGAAATAGCACTACTGCTTCTGCGCATCAAAAACAAGAATTTCTGTTGATATTTTTAAAGGTTTTACTTTCAGATTAATATATATAGACTTCTTAAAGCTTGGAAAAAATTGGGTAAATGTTAACTCCATTTTTTTATAAGAATTTTTAAAAAAAACATTTTTAATAAGTAATTAATTCAAAATCTTAAAAGAAATGTTCATGAAGGAATAATTATTCTTGTAAATATACTTTCAAAAAGTTTACAACCATGAGAGTAAATTTCAAATAGTCATCTGTTTACGTTTAATAATGAGTTATATGCTATGCTATTTTGTATGTATTTGTACAAGTACCTACTGGACAATTCTATAACAACATTTCGTTTGTTTTATTTTTACGTGTAGATGGACGTCCTGACTGTGGTACATGTATAAAACTACTGCACGGTAGACTGTCTCTTCCGTTCCTCCAAGCTAGGGGCACGTTTTACAAAAGAACTTACGACCAACTGTACATATTGAAGTTTTCTCGTTTATTACTTAATTCATTTAAATCAATATCTATTACAATTTAAGACTTGCGACATTGTCGTAAGTTGTCTTGTAAAATGAGTCTCAGGCCCGTTGAAGTTTTATTTATATTAATTCTTTTGCAGCAGTTTAAGACTTTAAATCTTTATATATGACGAAGATTTAACATTTCATGGAGTGGATCAAGGAATAACATAATTTCTAGTCTGGTTGATTATTCTATCTTTAGATATAAAAAAAAGTCTTACAGAATATAATCTGTTTGTGGTGGGGAGGAGTGAAGACTGGAATGTGCATCAATTCACCTGAGACATACGTGTACACGTAGTGATGTAAACTGTACAGCTCAACCGCAGTTTCTTATATCTGGAAAAAGAACACACCACACACACACACACACACATATCTATATATATATATATACATGTATATAATTAGCGTTTTGATGGATTATGATTGATAACAACATTAAAAAGCCACATATGAAGACAGGCAGACCAGATGGAAGGTCATGGATAAGACAACTTTCCAGCACGAATTTGGACCTCGTGACAAGATTCAACATATCGCTGATGAATTTCTTTCTTTGGTGTTGAACAGGGTAGGAAAATGGGTGGCTCGAAGTCGCGACCTCTTGGAGCAACTTGCATACGAATTCCATTATCTTCAGAATATCGATTGATAAACTGGACCACAAACTAAATTTCTTCAAAGGACAGGGCATTATGTGGTTTCTCCCCAGTGTTTCCGTGCGTTCGTGGTTTCATTTCATTGGTCTTCATATGCCTGACGAAATTTTTCAGCTGTTCTCACCAATGTCGTGTAAAAAAATAAAAGCACATCTTTACATACTTCCCGGTTATTGTACATGTATTTACATCTTTGTCGTTTTGGCCTCATATCATTTCATCTTAATATTTTCAGATTAGATTCTCTTGGAGAAATCTTGGTTGCATTACTATCAGCAAAATTATCCATGAAAGAGAAATATTTAATTTTCAACTAATTGCAAAGGGCATAAAAATGAAAATTACAATCCATGAAATTCCCAAGATAATGTCAGATTCTGCACAAAACCAAAAGTGATTTATCGTCGTTTACTTAGAAAAATATACAGTTAAAGATTGAGGAAAATGAAATTCAAAGAAATATTTTCCAGAAAAATCTCAATAATGTGTTGTGGTTTTTTTCTTAGCCAAGTTTGCCCAACGTCTGGGTGGGTTTCGTAATTTCAAGACTTGTATTTTGTGATCTATGGCTTTAAAGATTTAAATCGATATCATAAACATTTGTCCTTTGATTACTGGATTTCACAGCTGAGAAACAGGAATGTGCTTTTCTTTTACTTCTTATTATCACAGATAAAAACCCCTATTTTGTGGTCAGCTTCTATCGAGTTTTATTAGCATCCTGGCGCTGTTACTTTACAATTTTGATTCAAAATCTTCAATTTCTTGTATTAGCTTTATAGTGTGATTGAAGGCATTTTATTGTGTAGGTGAGGTGGATGAAGAATATTTGATTCTGTCTCGATATTTTCAAATAATCGTTTGTTTGCTGATTGATGAAAAAGAGGATTTAGAGGGAAATTTTATATCATTTATCTACATGTATGTAAAATGCAACGTGACTTACTATTTTCCAAATGGTTTAACTGCAACGTACATGCATTTAGGTAATAATTTGGTTGTTAAAAAAATTAAAGAGGTTTTTATTTATTGTACACGGTACACGTATCAAATAATTGGATAAAGGGAAAGTCCCAGTTTTATACAAATCAAGGAGAGAAGAAATAGACATGATGTAAAACTCGGTTAATAACCGTTTGTCCAAAAAACCAAGACTGTTAAAACCCGTATTACATGTACTAAATAAAATGTATTTTTGAAAGTGTTGCATAATAGCGAAAATTATTTCATTGCATTACATCAGTGTTGGAGGTTGTACAGGTCAAACAACGAACCTGAGAGAGAGAGAGAGAGAGAGAGAGAGAGAGAGAGAGAGAGATGATTAAATATTATTTAGAGTCAAGGTCAAGGCTTAAATGTTGCTTTTATTAAGATCTGTATATGTTTATCAGAAAGTGGCATTGAGGTTTTTTTTCCAATTAGAACGACTAGACGCTTGTCTTACTTTTCTGAAGTGGGTCGCAATATATCTAAGAAATATGAGACGTAGAAGACATTTTAAAGGAAACTTGGACTAATTACAGCAAATTTATTTTATTCTGGGGATCGAGTCATCTCATGATAGGTGAAAATAACTACTTGAGGAAGAGTACTTTTTCACAGATATACAATTACTGTACAAATATATGAAAAAATTTAAAGTCTATACTAAACATACACAACGTCCAAATATACACCAACGTTTCTATTTTTATCTTGAATCAAAAATCTTTTAATCGATACCAACCAAATATTAGCAAAAATCAGCCTTGTTTTTTAAAATGCGTTCTCTTATTTGCATTTCGGCATTGCTGAAATATTAATTGGCTATCTGCATTGAAAAATATGTAGGTATGGCTGAAAAGGAGAAAACATCCTTGATAAAAGCTTTAAATTATTTCTTCTTTTTATATCAAAATAATTAAGACAATATCTATATAACATGTAGGTCAATTATAACTTTTCTCAAAAACCATGAAAATATCTTGGAGTGATAAACTCTTGCACATTTTGATACATGGACATGTACAAACTGATAGCAATTGATGTGGACCTGCATGTAATAAAACTGTAGCAACCATTTGGTTCAAGGAAAATGCTACTAACTATGCATTATTTGATCGAACATATAAGACCCCACCCCCAAAAAACAACAATTTTTTTATAACAATATAATCTTAGGTTTGTGGAAAAAGAAAAATAACTCGCTCGATTTCTATGTATATGTCTGAAGTTCGCTTCGCAGAATTGTCGTTCCTTGTTCTCACTTGCTCTTATGCCAACGTCACAACGCTGTTCACAGAAAGTAGATTCTTACTACTGCCATAGAGAATAAAAATCGACAATGTTTAGATCTGAAATTCTACCTATATACATATATATTAAAATCTGAAATTCTACCTATATAGATGTATTAAAATCTGACATTCTACCTAAATACATGTATCAGGATCTGAAATTCTACCTACATGTATATATATGTATTAAGATCTGAAATTCTACCTATATACAGGTATTAGGATCTAAAATTCTACCTATATACAGGTATTAGGATCTGAAATATGTATTAGGATATGAAATTCTACCTATATACAGGTATTAGGATCTGAAATATGTATTAGGATCTGAAATTCTACCTATATACAGGTATTAGGATCTGAAATATGTATTAGGATCTGAAATTCTACCTATATACAGGTATTAGGATCTAAAATTCTACCTATATAGGTATTAGGATCTGAAATATGTATTAGGATCTGAAATTCTACCTATATACATGTATTAGGAAAGTGCATTGTACAACCCATTCTATCATTTCCGATGACTTTAACCGATTCAGCATCAGTATCCGAAATAATTCCGAAGTTGTCATAGTCCAACATACATGTAACACAATAAATATTGACCGTTCGTGGTAGCCTAGTAGTTAATGTGCTCGCTTCGCAAAAAGGAGGCCTTGATTCGATTCTTGATCCCGGTGTTTTTAAATCTTCACCTCAAACGAAATCTCGTTCCTCAACAAGCGCTCCTCAATCCCTGGGTGTAGCGGCTAGCCTAGAGGAAAGAGAGTACCAACCCCCCGTATGCGTAACCCGGACGCAGTTTACCCAAGATTGAGCTGAGGTATAAATGTCTAGGTGTTGAGTGATTGGCTAATATCAAGAGTGAAATTATTTGGAATTGAAAGAAATATTATAGAGGTTCAAATTAATTGTCAGGATGAAAAATTATCGCACAAAGTCGAGAAATGACTGAGGAAATTACCATGGTAGGGTGTGCTTAAAATGAAGTGTGTAATTTACTGCAGATTGCTATGTGTTGTAAAAAAAAGTACAAATATGGCCTATAAAACGCACGGGACCCTATATATTTTTTGTCATTTTTTATCAACACTTGGAATGAACTTTGAAATGTTTGCGGTCATTTGTTTAAAATCGATATAGTTAATTAGTGAGAGGGCCAAAGGTTAACATTGAGGTCTATGGGAAATGAATTGGTACTCTTTTCCCTAGAGGCTACATGTAGGTATGGCGGCTGATTTGTGTCATTTTACAATTTATCGTCTTTTAGTTATTTCGAGGCGAAAAGACAACAAAACGATATTTAGCGACTTTTCGTCTCGAAATAACGAAAAGACAACAAAATGATAATATCACCCACTTTTCGCCTCAAAATAACGAAAAGACAACACATAAAATGGCACAAATCAGTCACCATACCTAGCTCCTAGGCTAGCCCTACGATCTTGAACGCTGCCCAGCCTTTGCAGGTCATGAATAAGAAATTCATAAAATAGCATTGCAGAAAAAATTCATAACCCGCTTCCAAATTTTTTTTTGCTTCATCGCCCGATAAAACAACGAAGAAAGACATTTTATTGTTTATATTTTTATGTATTGTTTTAAAATATAAACCAGATTTAAGTACTAAAATATCATATGGTTGACCCATTCGTTACGTTAAACGAAACGGAACAGCCAATGCACCCTTTGACCTTGATGATGCTCCATATTTAGTAATGATTACACAGACAGGTGGTACTAAAAACCGAATCGAACTAGTTTGCAACAAACATGCATTCATTGTCTCAGATTCAAGGCCAGTTATTTCGCTCAGGGCGGAAGTATGTACACTTTGACAGATATCACGTATTCAATGTTGAAAGAGATGACAAATTCATATCAAAAATGATATCCGATTTAAAAGAATTCTTTGACAAGTTCTTTAAACCTGTTTTGCTAGAGAGACTATTTCACAAGTCTTACAGTTACTAGCTATATTTGCAATGATGGCATGGAATGAATTGTAAAGTTGACATATGGAGAATTAGTAAAACCTGTATCTTCCGCACATGTAACATGGGCATTAAAATATGATTGCTTATGGATATAAAACAGATCAATCATTTGATGTTTGCTTGTCAAGAGAAAGGCAATGACCTTGACCTGCACTAGCAAACAATGAAAAATATTGTGTTTGATGTGCTAGTTCTACCCTATAGTATTTTCTGGGACTTGGAGGGGGGGGGGGTATATGGCTTTTTAGGATTTTGTTTTTGAAAATATGTCTGTATCGATTTGAAATTTTAGCTTTTGTATTTAAAAAAAATCATCTTTCGTAGTGCTTATACCTAATTTGAAATAATGAGTTGGAATTCATCAAACAAAAGTATATTTAATGTTGGGCTAATCCTGAGAAATTATATACATATCGATAAAAGATCATATGACAGCATACAGCTATGTTACATATATTAAGTGTTCATCAATGAGCATAAAATTCAGTTTTAATTTTATCTCTACAAAATCATGTTTATTGTGTTAGTTTATTTTGTATTTGATTTTTCAACAACAACAACAACAACAAAATTGATGAATCCTCATCAAACTATAACGGAAACTGCACCGTCAAAAATGACAAAATAAATGACTATTTCATACATTGACTAGAATTCAAGCATTTGCTGGTACAATATTCTTCCTAAAATTACACATCATGAATATATCACTGGCCATTTTGGTGACGCTTGCAGACATTGGCTGGTTCAGTATTCTTAATGTCTTCGCTAGTCCGTTCGATATGAACACGTTTGCTAGATATTTTTCATTACACTTCTGCCATTCATCCTATTCATGTTTTTGAAAAAAGCTGAAATATTGAAAGCAAAATCAAAGCGAACAACTAAGTTTTGCAGATTAAAACTTTTGTCAGCTATAATGCTATCTCTAGGGTCACAATCTCTCATTAGGCTGCTCCTTTCCACTACTAGTATATGTATGTCACAAGTGGAACCTGGATATGCTGTAGAAACATAGGAAACGAGACCACCAGGGGTTGCTCCTACAATTACTTTCACTGTGTTCTTGTAAAGTAGCTTGCTGTGACTTGGGATTCGTTGGTTTTTTAATGGGTATTTCAGTTCCATTAACTATGAAACGAGTTGAAGGAAAAGCCTGTTTGAACCCAGATGGAGCAAAATAGCGAACAATTTCTCGTGAAGGCCATAGGTTAAGTTTCCTCCATTGTAAGTTCATGAAATTGATCCATGTAAGAAAAATATTACATACAATACTTTCAGAAATGTTGAACATTCTGGACAGTTCCAAAATTTGTTGTTCCTCTACGAAGTTTCATCAAGACAAGATAAAACTGGTTTTCAACACTAAAGTTGCAGACATTATGATAAATATAGTTCAAACAATATGCTGCCGGTTCAAAAGTGCTAAATACAAGTTTAAAATTGATGTACATGTAAGTCTCCAGTCCAGTGTAAAAATGAATGCCAACATCATCAGATACAAAGTCATCAATGTTAAATTTTGGTTTACTTGGTGTTTGGGTACTGCCTGTTGCAGTAGTAAATGGAAGTTGATATTCTCTAGTCATATCACAATCAACTTGTTCTTTGGCTTCTTCCTCTATCTCCTCAAATATTGCATCATCACACAAAGAGGTAGAAGACACATTGTTATTATCATCTGTAAACGCTAGAGTTTTAGCTGATGATCGATCTCTTCGCATACCTTGCCTTTCTTTCATTTGCTACAGGGGATGGTTTGGTCCAATCAAATTGGCTTGATATGGCATTTTTCTTCAGTTTACTTTGTAAAGAAGGGGTACCTATCAAAATATGAGATTTAATCAACTGATAATTGTCAACTAATTCATAACTTTGACCTTACATTCTTACCCTTTCCTACTACTATCAAACAAGTGGGGGAAGGAGCAATCACCGTCACCCATGTAGATTACAGATAATGATCGTTGTTGATAAAAATAGGGGGGGGGCTTAATTCTATGCCCCTGTATACCATTCATTCACATAAGAATTATGATCATTTAAACTTCAACAAATATGGATATGGTCATAATATTATGTATCTTGTACGTACATCTGAGACCCTGACGTGACTAACAGTAATATATTGCATCAGACGGAGGAAATTCGAAATAATTTATTCGGATGGAAATCATGCATTCTCTTTTCCAGTCTCCACAATTATATTACAATTTCATAAAAGATTGTCAAAGTGTTTGTTTATGGTTTGTTAATCAATGCAGTTAAGTGTTTTAGTTACCATGTGTTGTCAGAGATACATGTACATAATCATCGTCTGTAAAATGATGTCTGCAAATGTAGCTATACTCGCTCGGGGGTACCCATTGCTTGAACTTCGTCGCCCCTCTTCGTATAGCATGCATCCATTGCCCACACCTTACAGGATCTTTAGTCAAAATATGGTCGCCTTTCCCGGAGCATTCAGGTACAATACAAGTTGTTGATGGCATTTTACAAGTTTACGTGCGCGGCGTGTCTCACAAAATATCACTTTGCTTATAGTAAAAGTAAGAGACGTTCCAAGTGCATCGATGCTTTGTTCCGAAGGCGGACCATTTTGCATTTTGCGCCACCTATAATTTTCGTCGTGTTCGATAACTCACAAATGTACATAATAGGATACATTATGTATTTCGCTTAATGATTGTTGAAATACGATTAATGAACTGTAAAGACAAATATACTATGATAGGGCTTGCCAAATATATCAGTTTAGTACTGTCTATATTTTCATGATCTTACCTTCCTGTTGTGTATCGTTAATTGTGTTCAACATTGTTGTTGTTGTTGATTTTACCTTTAGTGAAATAAAAAGTTTCAAAGTTTTCCTAGTGTGCTACATGTATATACCATGTAATTAGGTGTAGAAGATATGATTGCAACCTTTTAAATGAAGTCTCTCTAACAAAGATGCTTGATTAAAACTCCATACTTCGCATCTACATGTATATATATAATAGGTTTCACAACTTCATTATTAGAAACAAATGCAACAAAGTGTCATATTCGGCGAAAGCGATAAATGCATAAATTTAATCATTTTTATAAATAGAAAGATACCTTTACCGTAGGGATTAGAAATACTTATCAAATCAGTTTGATATTATCAGCACATTTCTTAATCAAACAAAAATAATGTTTTGTAACAATATAACATGGTTTGTACAGCATTTTTCGAAATTTTTACATTCATATAACAAATAAAGGCCGATATTCACACTATGTAGGCTGCCCCAAATAATCTAAAGTTTCAAATCGACTAGTTGTTTTCATGACGGTGAAGAAATAGGTATTCCTAATGTTCGATCCAGAATCATTTAAGTTGAAACACAGTGTAAGTGTAGTCTTAGTTGATACAAGAGTAGGCTTATATCTTCTCTGTGGATACAATATTCAACACGACTGCAACAAAAGTATACAGATATTTGATTCGGTATGACGATTTCTTTTAAAAAAAGGAACTATACATTTTGTATTTCCGATTGCAAAACATTAACATAGCATTTTTTTGCTTTGTTTTAAAATTATTTTATCAAAGTGGTAACTGATCAGAGATAAATATGATTGATTGTATATTGTTTAACGTCTCCCTCGAGAATCTTTCACTCATATGGAGACGTCACCATTGCCGGTGAAGAGCTACAAAATGTAGGCGCTTATGGCCTTTGAGCAGTGGGGAATCTTTATCGTGTCACAGCTGCTGTGACACGGAACTTCTGTATTTGCGGTCTTATCCGAAGGACCGCCCCATTTATTCGCCTCTTACGAAAAGCAAGTGGTACTGAGGACCTTCTCTAACACAAATCCCCACGGAAACACAATATATATATGAATTCATTTAAGAGTTTTAGTCATAAAATTATGTGTGATTTATAGATATTCTGATGCAAAATGAAAGTTTCCTTTCACTCGTGTCCCTTTTCATTTTGTCCTCGTTTTAAAGATCGATTCACTTAGAGGAGTTCCGAATGACTGTGAAAAGAAAAAAAAGACTGAACGCTGAGCATACAATGAACTTTTTAACGGTGACCGCAAAACTGCATGTAAGCGCACGCTGAACAAATGAAAAAAATGATAAAAGTAGAACGTTTTAGGGACTCTTCTGCAATGGATGGGAACTCTTACCGACAATAAAGTGCAACAGGAAGGAAGAAAATGCAATGGACCAGACTCAGATTGGAACCCGAATTTCTCCTAAAATTGTCTTCAACCTCAAAGACATGCAACACATATCCTTTTTGTCTCTGGTAGGACTTTCTCCTGCAAGTCCGAGGGTAGATCAACGGCACCAAATGTAACTTGAAGGGAAAAAAAAAGCAAATCACACTGGGATTCGAACCCCAACCCCCTTAATCTCTAGTCAGGTGCTGTAACAACTGAGCTATCTGGTCACCGGAGATCGAAGCGCTAAAAAAATCTGACAAATATCATTTTAATTACCCGAGGTCTACTTGACAATACTTACTCTTCCTACACTGTACATGAATATGTATTCATTTACAAATAATGGATGTTCAGACTTCACAAAGACTGTTGAAGCACGTCCAATTTCCAACTGACTTCAGGTCCCTTAAATTGTGAACAGAAAGCATAACCACTGGACGAAAGTGATCCCGTTTTGTATCGCATGATTTCGTATATACATTTGGAATTGAATTTATTTAATTTTGTAGTCAGAAATGTATTAACACAAATTTTTAATCCATAGTACAGCTGTATAGTTGTCTACTCTAATTTAGAACATATTGGGTCTTCAAAATTATTTGTAATCATACTACACTACAAAATGTTGGACTATTCTTATTCAGAAGAAATGAACTTAAATCTGCTGTGATAGTTAACATTAAATCAAATACAACGCAGAATATAATCTTAAATCAGTTTATTTAAATGTACATTGATTAATTTGCTTCAAAATTATTTTCAAAAATGCAAGTTAAGTTTCCTCAATTTACTTTAAACATAACATACATATCACATACATGAACGCGGAATAGAAGTTGTATTTTCCCCAAGTGAAAAAATAACAACTTAATCATAATTTCCACATTATTCTGGTTATAGGTATGCATGTGCATCCTATTAGTTGCAATATAGAATGTCAAATACACTCAGAATGTTATAATCAACTAGATGGGTAATTTAATGTACAATCTTTTAGGTACATCATAATCCCTTAACAATTCAAACGTTTAAATTAAGAGGAAAGATAATTTTAATGATTAAACAGATTTTGAACCATTATGTTCACATTAAATGACATCTATCTTAAAACGGTATACGTATATGAAAGGTGAAGATAGCGAACAATGATCAATCTCACAACTCCTATATACATGTATACCTATCCTTTACCTTGATAAAGCTGTAACATTGACCAATATATTCACTACAGTGAAAGTATGGAATATCTTAACTTACACAGTATTATGGTTCAATGATTTTTGACTTGGGTAAATGTTGAAGACAGGCAGACCATTACTAGTACAATATACCTTTTAATTTTCATCAGGGTATTGCAATACTTTATAAAAATTGTACTTTAATCATAGAGTTTACAAAAAAGTTGCCTACAACTGACTTAATAAGGCTTATAAATGATTTTGATATAAACAATATTTAATAATAACAGTAGTAGTTGATGTTTTCAGCTGAAATGTATATACACGTTTATTAACTACCTTAAACTATGGACAACAACATTTCAGATTAAACAAAGTGCTGTACATAGATTTCTACTGACTGATTGGACACGACCAGTAACATGGTTAAGTTTTCATGATCAATACAGTGATCACAATGATGATTTTATCTTAATGAATGTGTCGGCTAATACTGGCATTAAACTACACATCAACTATACTCTACAGACATCTCCGTGTCCAAACTGAGACAAAAATAACTTAATTTTTATCTTTAGGGAACTCAATACTTTCTAATAAAATACAGCCAGTTTGCCATATAACAACTAGTTACACAATAATTTATAATAAACACAATTATAAATGAATTTTCTCTATGAAACAATACATCATACATTCTCAACATATACATCGCAACATTATAACTTCAAGACGTACTTGAAAAGCTAAATTTACAAGTTAAATTAACTTGACAACAAATGTCAAATATAAGAAAATAAATCCATCACTGTACATGTGTAGTAATATGAATTATAAACCTTGCCTTCAATAATAAAAATAAAACTAAAATTTCAATATATACATCGAATACATATTTCACATCCTTATACATTGTAATAGAAATAATGACAAATAAAACATATTCTACAAATACACATATTAAAAAAAAATCCAGTCTTCAATAATTGGGAGACTGAGGAGTAAATTTCCCATTCGCCCACAAAACTGGCTTAAGAAAACTAGTAAAACTATAGATAAAACTATGGTTCTTTAGGAAATGCAATACATCCTCATAAAATACAGACATTTTGTAACATAACAACTAGTTATACAACAATTTATACTAAACACGATTGTGAATGAATTCTCTCTATGAAACAATACATCATACATTCTTAAAATATACATTGCAACATCATAGCTACAAGACGTACTTGAAAAGTCAAATTGTACGTTAAAATCAACTACAATGTAAATCCACATTTTGTCAATCATCAGTACAAATTTCAAAATACATGTAACAGATAAATATGCAGTTAAAACACGTGCAGCATATAATGAATTATCACTGCAGTGAAGTGATTTTCCTTCCCTGTAGTTTTAAAACACATTACATTCTTAATGACTGCATAGCAAATCAAAATTGTTTATCCCAAGCACTTTGCCATAAGTGTGTTTACTGTATATTCAATTTGCAACAAAATCAGTGCCTTTTTACATATAGCATTACTCATTACAGCGATATAAGCAATATATATACAAATTTGGTTTTTAACGCACAGGTATAGTACATAATTCATGCATATATCAATTTTCACTGGATTTTGACAAAGTTACAACGAAAAGATTCAAAGATATGTTGCAGTTTTCAACATTTTGTATGTACAATTCATCGATATCAAGTTGATTCGTTATATCAGACTGAATTCAGTGGCATGAATAAAAGTTTGTATGTGCAATTCATCGATATCAAGTGGATTCTTCATATCAGACTGAATTCAGTGGCAGGAATACATGCACCTTTTCCTCCAACAACTACATGTACATATAGTATATTCCAAGATTTGCATTCTGCAAAGATAAAAAGCAAATCATTACAAAGAAATAAAGCATCTCCCAGCATATCTATTTCCAAAAACGTCCTTCAAATACTTCTCCTTTTGACATATGTATATACAGTCAATGTAGAATCTAGATAGCAAGATTGATAGCATTGGAGTTCCATTTCAAAGACATAATTTAAAAAATTGGCCAAAATTTGGAATCTTGGAATACAACAGGAATAATTTTACATATCTGTGCAAGTTTGAAAAAATATTATCAAAATGAAGAATACTCATTTCTGCTTATAATTAAACTAAGACAATGGAAAATCCTGTTTCTGCCTAGTATCATTACTAAAAGTAAACTAGTTTATCTAGATTATATGTTCCAAGGAATATGAGTTACCTGCGATGCTATCATTAATCATATAAAATTATCTTTTACTGTTTCAAAGTTCTTAAGTGTGGTAAATAAAGGACGGAGGAACAGAAAAAAACAAAAACAAATATGCATGTGTTAGTTCCAAGAGATTAACGGGGTATAACCATTTTTTCATTGAGAGAGAGAGAGAGAGAGAGAGAGAGAGAGAGAGGTTAACGTTGTTGTATTTCAAATCAAAGAAAAAATGAGCAAGCTCACATACCCAACGTCCCCACAATGAATGACAGTCCTACACACAATGGTTGGCAATGCTATGCATAATATGCAATAAATTCCTTTGCCTCTGTGCTATACTGTACTATTTCCACACATGTAGCTAGATGACACTACTCAAGTTCTATGTAATATTACTTAGAAATGTAAATTGTGTGTAATGTTTAAACAGAAATATTTTAATTGCATATGACTTGATAACCGGTTTCATGCAAGTTGCACCAAATAGTTTATATATGGCCAAACTTCTATGTTCAAAAGAGGCATAACGCCCAGAAAAAAATTGAAAGCAGAATTTGCTGTGAATATGCAAATCTACCCAGTATGCCCATACTAAATAAAATTTAATAAAGTTACAAGAAATTCTATCTGGCAGTTTCAGAGGACCACCAAGCAGTATATTTTGGTAAAACTTCTATGTTGAAAAGGGGCATAACTCCCAGATAAAAATCAAATAAGAAATTCCTGTGAATATGCACATCTACAAAGTATGTTCATTTTACCTACAAAGTTTCATGAAATTCTGTTTAACGGTTTTAGAGGAGTTGGGTTGACAAGTAAAGGATTGACGGACTGACCTACAGACAGGTAAAACAAGAGGTACTGTGAGCAATGTTCACTAAGAATACCCCCCGCTTACCCCAATCTCCCAAAGGGTGCTGGTAATAGGTATAAACTACCTCTTTTCTGAGTGTAAAAAACAAATGGCATGACAAACCGAACTATATTGCTACTTTGATGTCCAGTGCGCGTGACATTTGACCTTTTGACCCCAAAATCGATAGGGAACATCTTCATCCCATGGGTAGTCCATATGTATGATATGGTGACTGTAGGTGGAAAGGATAACGCTTTAGAGCCCGGAAACCATATTGCTACTTCGATGTCCAGTGCGCGTGACCTTTGACCTTTTGACCCCAAAATCGATAGGGAACATCTTCATCCCATGGGTAGTCCATATGTATGATATGGTGACGGTAGGTGGAAAGGATAACGCTTTAGAGCCCGGAAACCATATGGCTACTATGATGTCCAATGCGCTTGACCTTTGACCTTTTGACCCCAAAATCGATAGGGAACATCTTCATTCCATGGGTAGTCCATATGTATGATATGGTGACTGTAGATGGAAAGAATAACGCTTTAGAGCCCGGAAACCATATTGCTACTTCGATGTCCAGTGCGCGTGACCTTTGACCTTTTGACCCCAAAATCGATAGGGAACATCTTCATCCCATGGGTAGTCCATATGTATGATATGGTGACGGTAGGTGGAAAGGATAATGCTTTAGAGCCCGGAAACCATTGCGTCTACAGACGGACGGACGGACGGACGGACAGACAGGCAGACGGACAACCCGATTCCAGTATACCCCCCACAACTTGTTGCGGGGGGTATAAAAATACTCTCCACAACTCAGTGCATGGGTGACAACTACAATGCTTTTAATAAATTCGATTAGTGCATACTATCTATTCAAGATTTATTACTGGATTCAGGTACTCTTCACACAATTGCTCTGAAAAAATATAGTTCCATTCATGATCAGCAGATACTGTTTAGAATATCGATGTGTATGTAATACGTAGAAGAAAACAAAATTAACGTCAAATGATTTTAAGAAAATCACTTTTTCACCAGAAATGTAAATAAGAAGTATTCATATTGCTACGCTAGCTGCCTCCTCAGTGTATTTCACGAAAATATATAGGTCATTCTTCGATTGACAATTATATTCCTTTCATGATTATTGTTCGTTAATTATCATACAATTTATTCTGAGAGAGAATGTTAATCATTAATTTGTGTGTGTGTGTGTGTGTGTTTTCTTTTTTATAAGGATTTCTATGTATAACAGAGCACTTCTGGTAAATGCCGATGATTTTGACATCGGCATTTGTCTTATACAATACGTACGACTACGAGTTATCGACCGTTATAAACAAGCATGACGCTTTGTCAACACGGCTTCAAAGACGCTGGTATTTAAATATATGTAATCAGAGCAGAGGAAAACAACTGAACAGAAAAGATAATAAATGTGATATCTAAAGGAAAACATGTTACCACTGGTAACGGTAGTTCTGAAAGACAAAAGGCTATCAAATCATTTTATTAAAGTAATAGATATATGTGGGTTTTTCCAACTTCTAAAAATATAACACATGTAAGAAATGTACGAGTGACGAGGTTTTGTTTTTCTTGTTTTAAAGGTACTCAGCTTATCAACATTTATATTGCAATTTATGTGATTTCTACTTGTTGTCAGTGAACAAAGTAAAGAAACACGTGTAAAAAAAATTAACATCTGCAATATTCACTGCAAGACAGCTCGGTATTGCGTAGATGAGGTACTAGGTGGTAATTTTGCATGAAAAAAAAAGTTTACGCAGAAAAGTTTATTTAAGTCTCTCGTTTACGAAATTCCCTGCAATTCAAAATGATTCCCATGTTTGTTTTTTCCAATATATAAATAAAATTTATTAAGGCAATGTATACATTTCTCGTTGAATAAGTGCATAGGTTGTGATCCTCATGTACAAAATTTATGAATTCATAAGGATAAGAAAATACAAATATAACCATAACAGAGAAAATTTTAAAAAATAGGAGGGGTGAATTAAAGGTTTGGAAATGAGATATTTCTACTATTTTTTTTATCAAGAAAGGGGACACACAGTTGATTCTGGGGTGAGCATTTTTTCAATTAAAAAAGAAATAACCTAATTGGGCAATTTATTTTCTAGGAAATAAAATTAGATGGGGAGGGGGATATCATAGTAAATATCTACAAAGTCATTTTCCCCTTCTTGACTTTTGCATTACTCTATACATGAATATGTATTTTTTAGCTAATATAAAGACAAGATATTTTAAATTATCCTTCTTTAGTATTGTTGATGTAATTATACATTTTTTCAAGGTTAAAAGGTCAAGGACAGGTGTACGCACTGTTTGCTAGTGAAGCAAGACTGGTCACAGTATTTGCTACGAGTAAATTAAAAGTCGAATTTCTTGGATATGGGGTAACCCATATCTATTCTTCTTTCAATTTGAGTAACCACATTTATTTTTGCTTCCAATGTCTATGTGGTTAATATACATTTAAATATAAAACCAGATCTCTTGCAATGCATGTATTTAAAATTAAGTTCTCAGGTGTTATAGACAGTCTTGGCACATTGAAATCTCCAAGTGTCTCTGAATGCTTTGCCAACGACACAACAAGCGTTCCGGAAATGGTACAAAATACGGCTGTCACTCACAAGCATAAGTACGGTGTTTTTATTAAGGTGCTTATTTTCTATGCCATATAGCATAATTAACAAACATAGCAAAACTGTATGAATATGAATGATACATAGCAAAAATGTTACGAATTGTAAAATTTTGATGAAGGTAGTATCAGTCATCATAAATCTGCGATATATTTCCTTTTGTAACATATGAATAAAGGAAGGTCAGTAATATATTGCCTGGTCATTTAAATGTTCATCTCTTATCAGGGTACATTTTTATGTAGCTTAGTCAATGTATTGGTGAAAGGTGAAGATAACGAACAATGAATCAATCTCATAAATCCCATAAGCAATTCAAAATGGATAGTTGGGCAAACACGGACCCCTGGACACACCAGAGGTGGGATCAGGTGCCTAGGAGGAGTAAACATCCCCTGTCGACGGTCACACCCGCCGTGAGCTATATATCTTGATCAGGTAAACGGAGTTACCTTAGTCAAAATCAGTGTGCCACGAACTGTCTAACAATCGGTATGAAACACGTCAGACAGCATTTGGCCCAATGATAGGTTGTATTTGCAAACTAGATCGTTATAACGACCGTAGAATTTGCGAAATTCTGACTTTTAACGAGACTGTTGAAATCCCTGTTTGTCAGTAGCTTGCCTCGATTTATAAACTGACCATACACAGAACAAGCTCTTGCGTATCGAATCATTTGAGAGATATAAACTCCATATGTAGGTGATAATGGAATATTGCTACATAAATATGGGAAGTTGACGGAGAAGCTGAAATCATCCCGTTTGTCATAAAGTTGAGTCGTTAGTTTGCCGTTCATATCTACCTCCAACAAAATATATAAATATGAAGCAGAAGTGGACGACTCTTCCCTACGAGCACGCAATGACCTACGAATGATTTTCGTTCCGCCAAAAGACATTCATGGAAGCTCATCGATTGGTTGACTAATGAACATGAATATTCATGAAGTCGAGGATTGTTTTAATCATAGAGCCACGATATTTGACGTAGTTTAAATGCAGACAACAGGCGTAGCTTGCGAGGATGAGTGGACATAGACGTTGGATTTTATTTTCGTTTCCAAACCTACACAGCCTCAAATCTCATAAAAACCTACGTTGGAGACATTTGTTACATCGGAGACACATGTGGGTGTTGGAAGAGCAGAGATAGTACTAGTAGTAGAGCTTTCGAGGTGATATGAAATTAGATAAATAAGTATAGGTTCAATTCATTGCTGGGGGGATTGAATGAATCACACGATTTTCTCGCATAGAAGAAATTCCGCCAGTATCTTAAGGTGACTGGCTGTTTTTACCAATGTATTCTTATTTTCATTAGCCTTTATGAAGTCATATACTTTAGAGGCCGAAATCCCGAGGATGCTAAACATCATCTTGTCATGATTGTTATTTTTATAACAAGCAGACGAATTAAAACTGTCACGTTATATGAAAGTTACAAATATACTTCATACCTTTCTTTCACAGGATATCTGTATTTTACATGCTTACATGTGGATATGAGAGAAATACTTTTCATATGCTTGTGAGTAGACTTCGAGTATGTGTAATTTCCGTAAGGGTATTTAACTCTCGCAGTTTTGTACCCTCGGGGTTCATAAGAAGGTTTTAAAACAATCTCGATCATACCTTACTTTGAACCCTATTATGATCCCACCCTGGCTCAGGAGATTATGTGAACAAACTGTATAAAGGTGCCTGCAATTTGAGAAATCAGAAACTTTGTGGTTTTTGGGGTATAACTTAAATGTATTACCACAAAATGTTTGTCACCATTGAAATTATTGAACCCCGCACAGCTAAGTGAAGGTTGCCCCAAAAATATGGCAGTGCTGTACATAAAATGTACCTAACTAGTAAGTGCAATTCACACCAAATGACGTCACAATTAAAAAGTACGCCATACAGGTCTATAGTAATATCGTGTCACAATACCTTGTTTTTTAATTCACCATGGCCCTCAAGTTATAAAGCTATATATTTGTCAAATTTCGTGTTAAAATGATTATATATCATTTCTCTTTCGTATTGTATCAGTCTCCAATTTTCGATATATAAAATGTGCTGTGGTAATATTCATATGATATTGTCCTTGAAAACACCCCTAATCTGCACATATTTTAAGACTCGCTTATACTTCGTTACTAGCTTGAAAATACGGATGTATATTTAAATGTTGTGAGGAGATTTAGAAATTCATTTCAAAATTAAGGATTATCTCTCTCATGCATAGCTCTGACCCTTAGACGAATTTGGCACTCTGTTTTTCCTTTTAGCTCTTACAAGTTTATTGTTATTTCAGATTTCCAAAATTTCGGCCTGATCATCACTGAAGAGGCATTATTTATCGAAATGTGCATCTGGTGCATCAACATTGGTACCGTATAAGTTTTACATTATGACCCCTGGGTCGAGGCCTCTGCTGGTGGACTGTTAGTCCCCGAGGGTCTCTACAGCCCAGTAGCTAAGTACTTCGTTACTAGCTTGAAAATACGGATGTATATTTAATTGCAGTTATAAAATTTAGAAATTCATTTCAAAATTAAAGATTATCTCCCTCACGCATAGCTCTTATCCTTAGATGAATTTGACTCCACTTTTTTGGCACACTGTTTCCCCCTATAATAGCTTTAAAACTTCATTTCGGATTTCAAACATTTCGGTTGAGCATCACTGAAGAGACATTATTTATCGAAATGCGCATCTGGTGCATCAGCATTGCTACCGTATAAGTTTTACATTATTATTGATATGTTGATGGTTAATTTTTTTAAAGGACTTTTTATGCATAAAATATCTTTTTCAACTATTTCATTTTAAATCGTTTATTAGTATGGTGTGGAACTTTCCTTCAAGCACAGCCTGACTCAATTTCAATTATTTTAATTTACATTTATTCATTGATGTTTTGCTAGTATAGTTTTAATACTATCTGTCATATACCCATCACAATTTACGTCTATTACTTTCATAAAATGCCATATAATTTTTGTTGTGTACAACGCTTTAGAGTGATTATTTACAATCATATAAGGCGCTATATAAATAAATAAATATTATTATTATCATTTTTATTATCATTTTACAATGACTCATTTGCATAAATAAGCTCATTGTATGTAAAATGTGCGAAAGTTCAAAGACATCTGCTATAGATTTTACATGTAATGCAATTTTTTGAAATATATTCTGGATATATTTATACTTTTGAAAAGTGCTGGGAGCAAATAATGTCTTACATATTAATGGTATGGACATATCAATGGTTTGGTATTTAAAGGAATGTGGGCAAGCCAGGCAATGCTCGTTATTTCCATTAGTGGAACTCTTGAAATTAAAGCCGTGTAAAGCCGTGCTACAGGGACAACATACGTAAACATTAGGCATACGTGATATAAATTATGACATTGAATACAAATCATAATCGACTGCAAACCACAGCACTGATTAAAATTCCAAAGTCAAAAGGAATTGATAATTCTAACAAGAAAGAAGACGAACTTGTTAAACCATGTGATGGAGCGCAGGTACTGAATTTGCCTGAATTGACCTATATAAAGAACTGTAAAGGGAAAAACCTATATGCACATCCAACAGAAGAACGTTTCTTGTAAATAATGGTATTCATAGGCTTTTAAAGTTATTCTGTCTGACTATGAAGATATTCTATTTTATTATACAAATTAGAAAAGGTTCATATGACTTGGACTTTGAAATCGTACATGTACCCCTCTTCTTTTTCCTAAATTTTATAATACAGTATTCATCGGCCAAACTGCATTTTTTTTTATTTTGAGACGTTTATAGCAATAATTGACACAAATAATGCGTTTCCGAATTCCATCGAAGCAATTCTAAAAATTAAGAAGTATTAATGGAATTTGGATAGAAAACATCGACTTTTGGAACTTTTAAAATAGGTGTGATGGAGTTAAAAACCCAATTAACTTAGTTTTAATAGATTAGTGTTAGAAACTGCGGTTTGACCAATGGCTATTTTATTTTGAAATACACTATGTATTATAATTGTTTTAAAAAACAGGGGCACATGGGCCATATCGCTCACCAGAGTTACCTTGGCTCTGCCATTGTTCAGCTGTTGTGATTTTTCAAAGATGTTTTGTTATCAATTCTATGAAGAAGTTTGACCCATTTTGTGGCCCCAACCTAGCCCTAAAAAATCACATAATACAGAGATCATCAACACCAATATAACGAATATGATCTTGCTGTTCTGGATAAAACCAAGGTCACAAGGTCATAGAATGTTAGGATATGAACAACTTTGTCATAAGAAAGCTATATCAAAATATGAAAGCTCTATCTTGAATAGTTCAGGTAACATTGAATAGGTCAGAGTTTTATCAAAAGTAAGTCAAACTTCCAGGTAAAGGTCACAAGATCAAACACCGAAGAATATCAAGGCCTTGTCATAAAGAATATATAGACAAAAGATAAAGCTTTACCTTAATGATTTAGGAGATATTGATTAGGGTTGGTTTTTAAGAAAGTATGTCAAGGTCACAAGATCAAAACAATTGTATCACAAGGTTTTGTCATAAAGAATTTAAAACTTATACGGTACCAATTTTGATGCACCAGATGCGCATTTCGACAAATTATGCAAAATACGAAAGCCCTACCTTGAATAGTTCTGAAGAAATTTAACGAGATATGTTTCCTTAAAAGTACGTCAAATTTCAAAGTTACAGGTCATTGTATGAAATAAACAGTTGTCATTACAAATATATATACAAAATTTGAAAGATGTACCTTGAATAATTAATGAGATATTGAATGGGTTAGGGATTTAAAAAGGAAGTCCAACTTCAAGGTCAATGTCACAAGGTCAAACTTCAGAAAATAATAAAGTCTTGCAATGAAGAACCTATATAAACCCAACCCAAAATAGTTAAGAAGATATTGAATAAATCAGGGTTTTATTTTATCAAGAAGGTCAAACTCTAAGGATCAAACACCATTGTGTTCAATGTCTTGTCATAAGAAATCTATATACAAAATATAAAAGCCCTACCTAAAATAGTTTTGGATATATTTAATAGGTTACGTTTTATTAAAAGTAGGTCACACTCCAAGTCCAAGGTCACTAGTTATGATACGAAATGAAAAGTCTTGCCATAAGTAAGATTTTTATCAAAAGTAGGCCATACTTCCAGGTTAAGTTCTGGAGTAGAAGTCGAAAATATAAAAGTTTATAGACAGACGTACAGACAAACAGACGACCTACAACGAGTGATCAGAATAGTTCATTTTCTTACCAATGACGCACAAGAGCAATTAAAGCACGTTAACTCTGATGAGGTGATAAGTATTCGCTGATGACTTTCGATATGTCGTTAAATCATAGCACCTTTAGTATGAGTATGCACTTGCTCCCAGCATTTTCATTTTAGGATATTTATTTCTTTTAAAGTAAATCATTAGAAGTTCAGCTGGTCATTAACTCTCATATACCTTAACTTTTGCTTATAAGATGGTGCCTCATGATGTTTTCCCAAAATTAAGTGTTATGCGATAATAAGATGACGTCATTGGAAATTAGCATGTATGGTGATTCCGTTGCATTCAAATTATGAGTGGAATTGTTTAGGTGTTTAACCATAACAATTATTATTATACTTGTGAATTTGAGGTGTAGTTTTACACCACAATTATCGTATATTTCGCAGTGGAAGCCCTTAACCTAAATGAACACCTATTGCTCCACACTGGCCAAGGGTGTCATGGTTTGAGCACAATTGAATCTACACTACATGAGGATGCGTGTATAG